>NC_057809.1:517201702-517393750 GCF_018294505.1 Triticum aestivum | reverse complement strand
GAGCCCCGCCTCCCCTCCGAGCGCTGCCTCCCTCGAAACCCTAGAAACCCACCGGAGATTTGGAGCCTCGGAGCCGCCGTAGACTTGGAGCCTCGGAGCCGCCCCACGTCCACCAGGAGAGGAGGCCCGCGACCTCCCTGCCGTCTATCCCCGCCTCCCCCAAGCTCGCCGTCTCCGCCCTCCGTCGTCTCCACTCTGGCCACCACCTCATCGTGGTTAGGTAACCCTCCTCCCTCTGCCTCTCTTCTCCTATCTTCCTCCTCTCCTCCCTCCCGGCAGTAGAACCATGGGGGCTTCTTCTTATGGTCCGTTCTCTTGTTTTGTTGTATATGCAGTAGCGAGCCTGCGTGTTTTTGAACCTACCTACCTGATGCACTGTAGCGATTAGCATCCTGCCTGAACTGTCATGTGGTAGAAGAATTGTAGCTTAAAGCATCATCTGCATCCTACTCTTGTGTTTTCTTTCTTGCCTTGGAACCAAACCAATACATTTTCTGAATAAATCCTGATGTCGGAGATGCAAGGGCTTGAGGTAGGTCCTATTGTATGTTGCTTGAGCTGTTGCTGCTGTGTCTGTATGCATTCTCGTTGGGTGTGAGGAGTTGTTGTTTATGCGTGAAGCTTTGCTTCTGTGAAACTTTGCTTGACCTGTTTAACTAGTTTGCCTTGCACAAAGATCTGGCGGGCTTGGTTTTGTACTGCAAATATAGTAGATTGTGCCCATCCCATCTAATTTTTGTTTTCTTTTGCTTGATCTGTCTAAATTTTGCATTGTGTCTGTTGGGTTGGATAATTCTGGTGGCCAGATGCCAGTGCCTTTTCCTGGCACTTTCTGGCGGTATTTCGTGGAGCGTTTGTTGATCTTGGTTGGAGCATCAACTTGTCGTGTTACTTGATAGCTTCCGTGGAAGCATCAAGTTTGCTCAGCTGACATGTTGATCCATTCTTCCAAAAGATTTGAAAGAGCAGACATATGCCCACTGAAATAAACAAATATTTTGCTTGGTTACCACCGATGGACAGAGTGAAAGAGATTCTTTGGATCCTCAATATTGTGTCATTCTCTCTTCATTTTTTGGACCATGTAATCTTGAAAACATTGTGTTCGGACTATTGTCCCTTTTTCTGCATTTTAATTTTTAATATAAAATACTGTGGGAGTTTCAAAAACAAAAGTTGATTCAAAGGTGCGGTTTCACGTAAGTACAATGTTGGGTTAAAAGGTGTTTGCCAATGTCACTGTCGAGATACTATACGTTCATTCCTTTCTTGGTTAGCTTAGGGTTCCTATGGTTGTCCTCTTTTCTGTGAAGTCATGCAGATTCGATGAATCTTCTCATATGTGCTTCTATATGATTTTTTTTCATTTTTCTCCTGTTGTTCTGTTAATAACCAGATCTGATACCAATGAGTTAGATGCCCATGCATGCATGAGCTGGCTGACAGACAAAGACAAGTAAGCCAGGCCTCAAGACAATGCAGCTTAATCAAATTAAACTCAAGATTCTGGTGTTTAACCCTATTGTGTTGCTTCTAGAAATAATATAAAAGCTGTGAAAAAGAAATCTATGGAGTTGGCACTTTACATAAGGTTGTAGATCATTGTAGTGTCCTAATGTCTAAGACTGTTGCATTGGAGGTTCATCTTGCAAACATATCAGAACTTGCAAACATTTTATTACTTGTTGCATTGGAGGTTCATCTTGTCTTGAGGCAAACAAATCAGCATTGGAGGCTCATCTTTGAGGCTCATCTTTATTACATATCAGAACTTGCAAACAAATCTGTGAAAGACTTGTAAAGTTGCTGGGTTTTGTTTCTGACCATTGTGTCGTGATGAATTTGCAGGTACCCCGAGAGGCCCTTGAGTTTGCCGGAATGTCGATTAACTTCTGTTCCGGCAAATTCGGGTACTCCATATGTCCTATTTTCAGCAAAGGTCATGCTGAAATTTTCTGTGAATTTTAGCATGACTTTGCTAAAAATAGGACATATGGGGTACTTGCGACTAATGCATGGGCCAGGGTATCTTAGTACTTAGTTAAGTAGGATCAACTGCCCCGCCATTCTTGTTGCATTAAACCATAGGTGGCAATAGAGCCAAGTGATTAGGCCCAACTTAGAATTCTCCTTAGCATCGATAAACCCTAGATGATAAACCCAACATAGGTGGCAATAGAGCCAAGTGATTAGTGCCAAGTGATCAGGCCCAACCTAGGGTGCCTCGGCATCGATAAACCCTAAATGATGAAAACTTAACTTGGCTTCTATAGGGTGCCTCGGTGTCGATGAGAACCCAAATGATGTACGCTTAGGCTTTTAGGGTGCCTCGGCATCAAAAAACCCTAAATAAAAAAAGCTTAGCTTTTAGGATGCCTCGGTGTCGAAAAACCCTAAATGATGAGACCATGATCTTGTTCCTTGACAATAACCAACTTTTTGACCAAACTTTTTTCCTATTTAGAGCGAAACATGGCCCACAACGATGAGGCCGGCGGTTCGGGCGGCAAGCAATTCTGGAAGTTGTCCGAGGAGTTGGAGGAAGAACCTCACCGTTATGAGGACGCCGCGGAAGACACCGATCCTGACTACACAACCCCTAGTGGCATCGGGGATGACACCACTGATGATGGCACCGTGGATGCCACCACTGATGATGGCGGCGCACGCACAGATGGCAGCCAACCGAAGAGGCAACGGAAGGACCGGCGCCCGAGCGTGCTCGGCACCGTCAGGGAGGAATTTACTGAAGTGAACTCTGATAGGCATCCGACGGCGCCCAAACACGTAGTCAAGGGGTACTCGGTTCAGCTCAGGTGCATTCTCCGGAGCACCGTCTCGATCAACACCGAGAACCTAAGGCATAAGGACCGAGGGAATTTGCGCAGCCTCCTCTTCATGAAGTTGCACGAACGATACAAGTTCCCCGCTGAGTTTGCAAACACACGCCTCTCAGGGAATAAAGTGAACGGTGCCGCCCTCACGAGGATGAGCACGGCCCTGTCTACATGGAAAAGCACGGTGAAGGCAATGGTTGAAAAGGTGATAGTTATGAGAAGATCAAGGCGAAATATCCTTTGATGAGCGAAGATGACTACAAGGAGTTCAAGATCAAGTGCAAGAGCAGCGCAACCTCTGAATCAGGTCAGTGGGGGAAAGAAATGCGGAAGTTGAACTTAGGGGTCCACCAACTCGGTCCCGACAGTTACAGAGTGGTGGAGCCTATATGGGACAAGGAGGACGCGGAGCATGCCGAGCAAGGCCTACCGCCCCGCTTTGAGAAATACCGTGACAAGCAGACCAGGAATTTTCTCAGGGCCCGGTACAAGGAGGACCCGGTAACGAAGGAGCTTACCACGGATCCGAAGACCAAGGCGCTTGAGCTTGTTCTGGTAAGGAATACACCCCCGCGTAATTAGCTCCATATGGTTGCATTCTAATTAATCCCCAATATTTCTAAATGGTTCACGTTCCTTCTGCAGGACAATGAAAGCAGTAGCGCGGGGTCGTCTCGGAGCTCCCCTTTCAACACCCCTTTAAATAGGGCGTTGAACATAATGAAAAACAAGGATAAGCTCAATAAGCCGACGTCAGCTAGTCATGTGGCCGGCAAAGGCTTGTCCACAAAATGGTCGTCATACTATACCGTTGGTGGGCGAAAGGAGAAAAAGACCAGCTCGGAAAGCCAGTCGCGCGAGGTTGAAGCACTCAAGGCACAAGTGGCGCGGATTCCGGAGATTGTCCAAGAGCAAGTGCAACAACAACTGGGAACGACGCTCAATGCCATGGTGCCTACGTTGATTCATCGGCTGACGACATGGATTGCGGGCGGCCAATAGGGGCCTCCCCCGGTTCCCAGCTTCACGGCCAGCAACTCGCACAACGCGCAAGCGGCGCCATTGGTGTCTCCGGCGGAGGCGGTATTCGTGTCTCCGGCGCCGGCACGGGCATTGGAGCTTAATGCACCCGGGTGTATGCTGTCTGGCACCTCGCCAGCAAGCGGCCCCTCCGTCAGTTGCACGCCCGCCGTTGGCGGTGCCTCGACAATAGCCGAGCTTGACGGGATCACGGTAACTAAGCCTCTCGGCCGATGACTTCATCTCCTTGCCTTTGACTTGGCATCCCTGACGCCCTACATGTTTTCGCAGGGCGCCGCCGACGTTCCTTGCACTCTCCTGCACTTCGTGGGCGGCGAGTTGGTCAATGTCACCAAGGGCAGAATCGTTCAACCGGGCAACCCTGTGTTCCACGGTAATCCGATGCCACCCACAGTGTATAGGGTTGAAGTGGTTCGGGTGCTGCCAGGCTCCGACGAGCTGTTACCTCCGATTCGACCCGCTGGGGCCGACGAAGAAGATGAGATGACCCTCAGCGCCTGCGTAAGCTGGCCCCTGCTTTGTCCGAAGAGCCAGATTCATTTGGGGGCGGGGGACACCACCCCACAGACAAGACCACCAGTCGTGCCGGCGCCAAGCCATGGCAAGAACGCCGCAACGCTGCTAGACATGCCGGACATCCCTATGGCACAGGATCCGGACATGCATATGGCACAGGATCTGGACGACGACGACAACGACGACGGTACATTTACCAACGCCAATAAGTACTTTGCCGAACATGGGTACGGTGATGAGTTCTGCGGGCCTCCTTATCAAGAACCCAACCAAGACGACCACGATCTAGCTGGTACGGCGGAGAAACCCAATTGCAACAGGCGTCGTCTGGCGTTCAGTTCTCAGGAGACGCCTCCAGCTGCCGCCTTCACCGAGCCTCAGATAGCTGAGGTGCCAAATATTATCAGCCCCAACACGCTCAAGAAGGTGGTCTGTGAGCAGAACTCGGTCCCATTACAGCAGATCAAGAAGAAGGGATGGAAACAAAAGGCTAAAAAGGGCGCCGGTGCGAGCCAGCCGGCACCGAGTACGGTCCGTGCTCAGGACGGGCCACCTTCACCTAAGGATATCTCGAGGAGGGTGCATGTGGCGGGTAGGGCAATGCTACCGACAAATATGCTCAATGCTGCAACCGGTGCTATGCGGAGTCTGCATGACAGTGTTCTTTCTTTGGAGAAGCGGCGTCTCAGAGAGAACGATGTGGCATACCCGGTTTTCGTGGCCAAGGTGCCAGAGGGCAAAGGCTTTGTGGATGGCGCCATCGGGGGTACGATCGTCCTGTGGTTTGATGACATCTTTGCTATGTTTAACCTTCATCCGCTGCACTACACCTTCGTTCGGCTGTTTTCGCTGAGTATGGAGATGCGGATCATTAGAGACAAGACCCCGGACATTGTGATAATCGACCCCTTCTACATGTGTGCCAAGCTCTTGGGCAGCGCTGGGGACCGCCAAGTCACGAGTTCACACCTCGAAGGCGTCATTCTGGCAAACCCAGATAAGGATAACTTCCTCGTGTCTTACTTTCCCGAGTAAGTCATCCCTTAACCGCCCCAAAACAAATGATTTCTCAGATTTCGATCGTTCTTTCTTTTTTCTAACATTCCGTGTTCTGTGCAGTGACACACATTGCACACTCATCCTCTTAAGCCCGAAATATTCCATGGCCACGTATTTCGACCCGAACCGTGACTCCAACATAGACTACACAAATATCAAGAAAGTTCTTGATGATGTTCTCCCTGGCTACGCCAAATCTGGAGGCACCTTCACCAGGCCAGTTCGTAGGTACGGCAGGCACGTGTTCGCCCACAATACTAAGTTCTGCTGCGTCAAGCAGCCGCCTGGCGGTCAGAAGGATGCCTACTACGCCCTCCATCACATGCGGGCGATCGTACGGGACCATCATCACCTTCTGCTACCAGATAATCTCAAAGATTGGGCCGCGAGCTTGTCGGCAATCCAGGACGCGGACATCAGACAAGAATTCTTTCGCATCCAGTCGGAGTTTGCGGAAATCATCCATCAAGATGTCCTTCATACCTCGGGGCAGTTCTACCTCAGATATCAACCGTCCAACAGTGAGATAGACACAACGCTACAAATGCAGGCTGACAACGCCCGCGATTTCATGACCATCACGACAGACGGCGGCTTCATCCACGCTCCGGTCCCATGAGTCGAGTCGAAAGTAGTGATGCTATGTGTAGTTCTGAAACATTGATTGGCTCATGTTGTAATTAAACTTTAATGAATTGTATGTCTCTTTGGTTTGGACAGTCGTTCAACTTAGATGTAAGTGATGCTATTTATTAGTAGGACCATGAATCGTGCTATTAATGTCTTGCTTTTCTCTTCCGATCCTTTTGTTGCATACTTATATATTGCTTATGTATTGTCTGTTGTTTGGCTTGTGCATAGAGATGTCGTCGTATGTCGTGTACAAGGGTAAGGTACCCGGAGTCTACGACGACTGGGAGGAGTGTCGGAGACAGGTTCACCATTTCAGCGGTAACAGTTACAAAGGGTACACCACTAGGGCAGAGGCGGAATCTAGATACGCCCGCTATCTAGCGGGAGAGAGGAGGGAGCGTTGGAGGAACCGGATGAAGACCAGTTTCATCGCGATGATGCTCATCGTGATGACCGCAGCTCTCTTCTATGTGATGGTAGTTTAGATGATCAATATCGACTTGTAATGTAAAGACAAACTCGCTACTCACGGTCTCGAGACTTGTAATGTTTTATCTTTGTTCGGTCTTTTGAATTCGGATACTAATATGATGAATTGTATTCGGAGACTAATCTTCTATTGTATTCGATGAATCTGCTATTGTTGTGTGCTGCTGTCTATATTCTTTCCAATAATATATTTTGTAACCTGTGCAAAAATCAGAAAAGTAAAAAAAATAAAACCTAATATTCATACTAATGGCGCATCACCTCAAAGTGCGCCATTAGTATGCCAAAGGATACTAATGGCGCATCACCCCACAGTGCGCCATTAGTATGCCAAAGCACGTGGGTAAATATGGCCCCCTGGGAGGCATACTAATGGCACATGGTGGTCTATACTAATGGCGCACGGCGTGGTGCGCCATTAGTAAAAAATACTAGTGACGTGGTACTAGTGGCGCACCAGTAGTGCGCCATTAGTAGGCAAAATTGGTGCGCCACTAGTAGGCCTTTTCCTAGTAGTTTTAATAGCTCGCGGTCCTTCCGGGTTGAATTCCCACATACGGAGGGGCCGACGTTTGCAAGGCTGGACTCGACGAACTAGCAAAACTTGCATTACCATAACGAGACTGAAATCTCTCTCAAAGAGATCTTGGATACGGCTCTGCAATATTGGCACGTCCTTCGCTGGACCCCAGTTCAGCCCCCTGCTGATCCATGACATCAGTTGCGATGGGGGGCCCGAGCGAAAGGTGGGGGCGGCTACCCACTTGGCACTTCGGGGAGCTGTGATGTAAAACCACTCCCGCTGCCACAACCTGGACACCTCTGGGAAGGAACCCTCTGGCCATGAGCATCAACGATTTTGCTTATTAAAGCACCTCCGCACTCTGCGTGCCGCCCCTCGATCATCTTCGGCTTCACATCGAAGGTCTTGAGCCACAGGCCGAAGTGACGGGTGATGTGGAGGAAGGCCTCACATACGACAATAAATGACGAGATATGAAGAAGGGAATCCGGGGCCAGATCATGGAAATCCAGCCCGTAATAGAACACAAGACCCCTAACAAAGGGATCCAGAGCAAGGCCTAGTCCTCGGAGGAAGTGGGAGATGAACACGACACTCTCGGTGCGTTCGGGAGTAGGGATGACCTGCCCTCGGGCAGGCAGCCTATGCGAAATTTCGGCGGTCAGATATCTGGCCTCTCTCAGCTTCTTGATGTCCTCCTCTGTGACAGAGGAAGGCATCCACTGACCTTGAAGGTTGGATCCAGACATAGTTGAAGGTCCGAAGCGCCTGACCTGAGCTTTGGGTGTTAGAACTCGAGGCGGGGGAAGGATTCGATTGAGCACGAGAAGGAAAAAAGAAAAAGCCTCGTCCTCTTTATAAAGAGGGTGAATATCAAGCGTCCTCCTCGTGGCCGTTTTGGACTTGCCTAAGATCTAGGAGTCATACCAACAGGCACGGTTGGGTTACCCATGTCCGTATTGATAAGAATCCCGTAATAAGGGGGACACAATATCTGCTTTGACAAGACATGACAGAAAAACTGCCTCGCGATATGCGCAATGCTGGTTGAGAAAAACGGTTCAGATAAGGACCGGGCCGTGACGTGATGTTGTGCTGCCGAAACATGTCAGCAGATTAGTTTCATGGAAATATTATTCTCTCTGTGGTGCGGGTGGAACTTGTTTTGCACAAACGGACACTATCCTTGTGTTCAAAAATCTTCCATGAAGTATTTGGAGAAGAACTCGCCTTGCAATGTCGAATACCATACTGCGCGCCGGACTCGTCGCCATTGAAGCCTGGTTTAGGGGCTACTGAGGGAGTCCTGGATTAGGGGGTCTCCGGGCAGCCGGACTATATCCTTTGGCCGGATTGTTGGACTATGAAGATACAAGATTGAAGACTTCGTCCCGTGTCCGGATGGGACTCTACTTGGCATGGAAGGCAAGCTAGGCAATACGGATATGTATATCTCCGCCCTTGTAACGGACCTTGTGTAACCCTAGCCCCCTCCGGTGTCTATATAAACCGGAGGGTTTTAGTCCGTAGGACAACATACAATCATACCATAGGCTAGCTTCTAGGGTTTAGCCTCTCTGATTCGTGGTAGATCAACTCTTGTAATACTCATATCATCAAGAACAATCAAGCAAGACATAGGGTATTACCTCCATCAAGAGGGCCCAAACCTGGGTAAACATCGTGTCCCCTGCCTCCTGTTACCATCCGCCTTAGATGCACAGTTCGGGACCCCCTATCCGAGATCCGCCAGTTTTGACACCGACAGTCACCGCAAACACTAGTGGCGCGGTACGACACGGCACCAATGACGCATGTACCGGCATGGAGCAACTCGCCACTCCTCATTGAGCTGAGCTAGACCGGCGAGTTGCTGAACCATGCGTTGGATTGGGGCGGCAACTGGCTCCGTCGGGCCAAGCAAGGTTGATGGAGCACCGAGCGGCCTTGCCCATATCCGGAGGGCTCGGCGGGCCACCCAGCCGGGTAGTATGCCAGAGAACGGCTCCTCGGAAGCCATCATAAGAGTGGAGAAAATGGTGAAGGAGGAGATGGGGGAGCGACAGAGGGGTGCAATTCTTGCCCGATGTCTGTCTGGCCTCGTTTAAATAGAGGGCGGACGATAGGAGCTTGGCCGGCGTCTGGCCTCGTTTAAACTGAGGGCGGATGGGAGGAGCTCGGCCGGTTGCATTTAATTCCGTCCCGCTCATGAACGGACGTGTGGCCATAGTAGGTTTCTCATTTGCATGCGGGTTTAACAAAGGGGTTTGATGGAGGCGAGGAGGCATGTTCAGCCGGCCGTGCAGCAGGCGGCGTAGTACTATTCGATTTGACAGTGGGCGGCGCAGTTCCTGATACGGCTTTAATGCAAATGAGGGAGGGGTAGCGGTTCTTGAAATGTTGAATGGCCAATGATGCATCCTCCTTCAATTAGCATCTTGCATACATGAGGGAAGTAATGGGAGGAGGACCGGGAAAAGAGACTGCACAATGTGAATGCAACGCAGTTTGCACTCATATAAAGGAGCCCCTCCATTTCAATGCATCTACCACATCGTACGCACCTAAGCATTTGCCTAAGCACCTACACTAAGCGCAAAAGTGCTCACTCCAGACCCATGGCAGCGATGCGCGTGAGCGGCAAGCAGTTGTGCCAGATGGTCCACGACGCCGGCCTGTGGCATGGTGCCGAGGATCGTCTCCAGACGGTGTTCGCGGCCGGCTGGTGGATGGCCGCCGTCGATGCCAACTATGACTCTCAGTTGAATCAGATGATCGTTGCCACCACAAACAAGTTCACCATCCTCAAGAAGCTCGGCGACGACATCGCCGTACTCCTCCAGCCCGTGCGCCCGAGTGTAACATCCCAAATTTTCAATTTGGAATGTTTATACATAGGTCATCATATGCATATCATATTTTATTGGCATCTCGTTTGCGATCCTAGAAATCCAAAGCAACTCAAGGACCCACGGTGAGAGTTGGGGATTTCACTATTTTCATATTTGAATTTTTCTCAAATTTGAAAAAGGATCATTTTGGTTTTAATATTTTTCTCTCCGAAATATTTTCAATATAAATAAAATGAACGGAGATAAAAGGACTTCTCCAAAATAAAAGAACATATTGGAGGAAAAATGTTAAAATCAAATAAATATTTTATTTGGGATTTTATTGCTATTTTATTTGAATTAGAAAAAATATGCATTTTTCATAATTGCATTTTTAGGCCAGAAAAATGTTCACTTCATTCTAAATATTTTATTTACACGGTGAAAATTGTTTTGGTATTTTTAGAATTTTTTTATTATTTATTTAGGATTTTTCTTCGGTGGAATTTATTTTAGAAAAAACGCGTCGCCGACTGGGCCAATGGCCCAACCGAGCGGGCCGAAGCCCAGCGCACCGCCGCCTCCAACTCCGGCTCGAGACCGGACTCCCGAGCGTCGCCGCTCCCGTGTTCGTGCGGGACACGCCTCCTGAGGCCGTGCCCCCTCCCCCAAGCAGCCCCCCCTAATAACCGTGCTGTCGCCGCCCCTCCCCACCTCGTCCCAAGCCGCAGCCCGCCGCTAGCACCGTGCCGCCGCAGCCGCTAGCCCTCGTCGCCCACGCCGCTGCACTCCGCCCCGCCCGCCGGATCTCGCCGCCAGTCTTTTCCGGTTAAACGGTATAAAACCATTCGCCCCGACCGCAAATTTTTAAAAAGAAGCCTACACCCCTCTCCATATTTGCAAATAAGGCCTTCCCTCGTTCATCCTTTTCTCTCACAAGATAAACTACTCATACAAATGCATCTTGATGTTCCGTGCAACGCACGAGGATGTTTCCTTGGGGGTCTCTCCAGCGCAGCGTGGCCATAGTTGCAAGTTGACGCCCCTTGACATGCTGACGTTGAGGGGCACTCAGATTTTGTCCGATGAGCAGGTAAGATGAGTTTGATCACATAGTAAATGCATTCTAAAGATTACTTCTATGTCCATTTCCTAATTCTCCCCTGCCCACTATTTCACAGGTTAGGCTCGGTGCAAGTGGAGATTGGCTTGCATATGTACGGGAGGGTACCAACATCAATTTGCACAAAATTTACAATGGTGACACCATTCCCGTAGAACCTTTGTCCAACATTGGGATCAGCCATGCAATGCGCCACTGCCTGAATTGGTATGATGGAACCACAGTGAGATTGAAGAAGATAGCACGAACCCTGCACATGGCGGTCAAAGGTGGACGATGTTGTCTGCGGTTGATGTTTTGTCGTACGAGTACGAAGACGTTGTGCTCCTTCCAAACCGCATCTTCGCGGTGACAAACCAGGGGACTTGTTTCGTATGGGACACATCCTACGGTATACTCCTTCTCTCCCAGTTTATTTGTTTTGAATCTTTTCATTTTATAAGTTTCAAATCAAATTTAGAGCTCCCCGTCACATGTTGAGATTACAACGTCCATTAAATCGTTGCGTGCATGTATAGTAAAGAAACAAATCTCGAGTTTGCCACGAGTTCGTGTAGTGGTAGCACCACAAGGCCTGGCGCGGGAGTTACATTTACCTCTCGGGGCCCTCGGGTGTGAGCTTCAGCGCCTTACGACACCTGCCTTTGAGTCAATAACAAGTGGACTCGATAGGTGGCTGGTCCACATGTAATGCTCCCGAAGGCAGAGGGGCAGCGGGGCTGAGAGGGGTGAGCCGCAGGTCGAGGGACGTGTGGTGTCATGGGTTCGAGCGGTGTCGTGGGAATCGCGTGTGGCTGTGGTAGAAACTTTTTTTCGAGAGTATGGCTATTGTAGAAACTTGATGCTCGCCGCATTTTAGTTGGCCCACATGTCATGCACACAAAGGCAGAGGGGCGGTGCGGCCGAGAGGGGTGAGGCGCACGTCGGGGGACGTGGTGCCGTGGATTGGAGCGGTATCGTGGGAATCGCGAGTGGCAGTGGATGAAACATGATGGTCGTCGTAGTTGAACTTCCATGGACAAGCTGTCATGTCTACGGACACATGCATTGCATACCGATCACTGGAAGGAGTAGTAGAGAAAGCTAGGCGGATAAACAGTTCCTTATAGTCAAGCGGACCCACGCTACTACTTGTTCCAAAGACATGCACACCATCAAAATAGTCCATCTATATCAATATACACAGAGAGGGAATAATTTTTTACAACAGAGGAAACAGTTCATCCATCCATAATACCCTGCTGCTGGTGCAGCATCTTCTTCTTCTTCTAGTTCTCATTTATGTGGGAGACGGCTTCGCCCCAAGCTCTCTGGACCTTGCAGCTATCTCGAAACTCACACGGGCATCGAGGGCAGCATATTTTATCCGCTCGTACATCAAGGGATAATTCTCCCATCCAGACGACCTTAATGACAGCGTCTCGTCACCCTTCTGAAGATTTGTTCTGAGCACAAAATTTGCTACGTCGAATAGGGATGGTGTCGGTTTATCACAATATTCTATAGGAATTTTTATTTTGGTTTGTACGTCAGCGGTGCTTTTCAAATCAAGGTTGTACGGCTCCAACTTATGTTTGTCCCCTATGATGGTTTCCCCACAGAAGTATATGTCCTCTCGAGACAAGAAATAGTGAAGCTCACCTGGTATGGAGGGCGCGTGTATGATGTGGTACACCAAAACATCATCTTCGAGGCACAGCTGAAGGATAGCGGCGCGTTGGATCTTCCCAGTGGCACGCTCCATGTACTCTGCGTCGTGACCGATGACCTTCATCTCCACCTTTTGGAGGGAGTTGGATACATTGTTGATCCATTTCCGAACAACCCTTGGGTGGTCGGTGACTGTGGCAACTATGCTCAACGAGCCTTCGACGAGGACATGTTGGATGCTAAAAACCTGTATCTCGATCTCTTTCGCCATTTGGAACCGCTGGACCGGAGGGCTACGGTTTGGAGAATTAGGATTAGATGGCTAGTCTAACTAAATAAGATGATTATTTATAGGGGCTTCAGAATTACTCCAGGAGGATGTGAAGAGGTTAAATCAATGTGAATGCAGTGTGGTTTGGATGCAAATGAAGATGAAGGAGTAGTGAAGAAGCCGAGGAAAATCGGTTCTCGATGGAGAAGTAAACGGAAGAAGTGGCCTGCAGGCAGTTGATTAGACGGCTAGGTAGACTAAACGAAAAGGCTACGCGGGTAGACTGAGGAGTGGGGCATGTCCATGTACGTGCCCATCCTTCTAGCGCTACATGTGTCCCTTTTTTGAACATCGCTACATGTGTCCCTGTACGGGAGTACTACTCATGTTCCTACTACTCCTACTAGTAGTAGTAGTACAATTGTGGTACACTTGATGGTCAAAATACTATTATTCATTCGGCCCTCACAGTGAAATGACAATACCTTGCGCCCGAGGTGACACCAGTCCACGCGGTGTGTCCGGGTTACCAAAGCTCACCATGTGCACTGTGCACTCACTATCATCGCCGTTGTATAGCATGCCTCGCCTCGTCTCCCTATCCCCTAGCACCACTCCATCTCCGTCTTGCCGAAGATCCCGAGGTCACTCTTCATCATCTCACTATGCCCCCGCGTACCCTCGCCTCGCTCGACTCCCACAGTACCACTATCCCTCGCTAGCCGCTCCAGCACCGAGAGCCTTCTCCCCTGTAAATCAAGCCCCCCAAAACCCCACCTTCCAAACTCCACCATGACTGAACACGAACCACGCAGCATCCATATGAGCCGCGATTGGAGCAATCTCCCCAGTGACGTCTTCGACCTCTGTTGTTCGTGTATGGATATGTTGAGCGCCCTGCGGCTGGCTGCATGCTCGAGGGGCATGCACACGGCCATCGTCGAAGCGGGGCCTAAGCTTTTCAAGACACCCTGCTTGCTGCTATCTGGTCTTGCGAGATTTCCTCGCCATGATACGGAGGCGTACATGATGCCCCTCAACTTCATTCCGACCTCCATTAGCCGGAACTTCTTTGCAGGTATGTAGTGGGTCGCCGTACATCATTTCCCTCGACTTTGATCCGATCACCATTGCCCGAAACTTCTTGCGGGTATGTACTGGGTCGGCATGAACTCCCACTGGATGGCTTCCGTCAGAGAAGACGGGAAAAAGTTGGTGCTCGTGAACTTCCAGACCTCCCATGGGATTATCCTTCCTCCGTTGGATGATATAGAGTTTTACCGACGCGGTCCAAGTCATCTAGATTACGTCGTCAGTTGGACACACCTTGTTTTGTAGAAGATTGTAATCTGCCAAGTGCCCACATGACACGCGGATTACGCAGACTTCAAGCTAATTGCCTTGTTCGACAAGGGACTCGCCTATCTTTCCGCTGGTGCCTGCTTTAGCTGGAGACAGCTCAGCTCGTAGTGGATCGTCATCAAAGCTGATACACACTTCTGTGATGCTATTGAACACAATGGCATCATATACGCGATCGACAAAGCAGATGGCACCACGTATTGCTGGGACGGCGCGTGTAAGTTGTTTCCGTCTGATGTTAATGATGACGCTATGACACTGTTTGAGCTTTTTGTGATGATTGACATATCCCTGTTGGAGCAGAATTTGAGTAGAACTATGGCAATGTATTAGAGACGCCGTAAATTAGCTATATTTGGAATGAGTTAATTCATGCGATTGTGACCATGTCATTACAGCCAATTTGTACCCCTGAATAATCAAACAGTTAGGAAGATATTGATATTCTCCTTATTTTATAGTAATCTATATACTACTAAATATGAGTGTGTATCAATGGCCATGTTAGTTTCCTCATTTTCATGATGTAGAAACATGCATCACACTGTTGGTTTCATCTAACCATACATTAGGGAAGTAAATGTGCATATGGAGAACTCTATATTTGGAAGTAGTGAAATCATGTAATGCTTACCATGTGTACATACCTATGTTCGCCCTTCAGCAATCAATGGCTAGAATAATATGCTCACAAAAATTTTGCCCACAGAACATGAGTATATAACAATGCATGGTCTGCTAGTTTCCTTGAAGAATTTGTTTGTGAGGACAAAACATGATTACATAACATGCATGACATGGTAGTTTCCTGTGAAGAATCGATTGTGAGATAACATGAGTATAACCATGCATGGCACTTCTATATTTTTGAACCCAGTATACATTTCCTTGTATTTTCCTCCCAGTTCCAACAGGGACATATCAATGCTGTTCCTTGCATTATCCTACTCATACTCTGAACAATGCTGATCTTACATTAACAATGCATGTCCTTTTTGATATGATGCAGTGTCCCTATAGTTACTGTCCTTTGTAATCACACCACCTTTCCCAAAAACAGGGAAGCACAACTGGTTCCTCACTCAATCAGACGATGGCAAAAGACTGATCATCATTCGGACACATGATCTAGAAAAGTTATATTGCAAAAAACCCATTGTATGCAAGCACCGTGAAATACGTGAGTATCCGGACAGTGGTTGTTACGTCTATGAGCAAGATACCAGCTTGTTGGGGCCTTCCGGATTTTTGGGTTGGAGGCGTGTAAATAGCCTTGGTTCACACTCTCTGTTTCTCGGACTCAATTATCAGATTAACTAGAAGATCACCGTTGGCAAGGACCTTGATGGCAGAGAGGCTCTGTTTGCTATGGAAAATTGTGTCTACACAGCGAGCCCTAGGAGTTCGGGAGCAAACTCCCCTGATTGTCAATGATACAGCCTGCAGCCAAAATAAGGTGAGAATGACAAAGGCATATGCATTAACTTTGATCCTTGGATGTGTCGAGTCCGACAGGCAGTGATGTGGTTCAAGCCTTCAGGTTGATAGGTAATTGGGTTGTTGCGTCGAAAGGGTGGAGTACCCGTGTCTCCGGATCACTTGTGGATGAACCGGGGCAGTAAATTATGATGGTGTTGGATCATCCCTCTTTGAATGACTTGTTGTCTTTGTTGCTTGTTCTGGATGGGTAGTTCTCTCTTTTGTTATGCATATTCCTTGTCACTTAGTCATCCTCGTCTATGTCACTCTTACTATGTAATAGTTTCCTCTATTTAGAATGTCATTCTCGTCTGGATCAAGAGAGTCTGAGCGCTACAGATGGGTGCGTTTTGGTGGTGTAGCAAGACTTCTTATGAACTATCATGTCTTGCTATTTATGTCAGTAGTAGTCACTAGTCAGTGTTTGAATGTTGTATATATCGTTGTTTCGAACTGTTTATTGTCTTGAACTGTTGGTGGGCTAAATGAGGGCATCACCATTCTCCAGTGTTCAGAGTATATCTCCTTTTTTCAAGTTATAACTAGCAGGGCCACCCGCGCATTTGCGCGGCTAGAATGAACCTTTCCTGATTGTTTCCTCTTACCACTATACGGCCTCCCAATAAACTATTGTTTGATTTAACTGGCCAAAAAATATATTTTATATAAAAATATTATCGACAAAACTAAAGCCACAATGAAACATCTAGTGCATTATATTCATGAATAAATTCCTTATGCGTGAGGTGGGAAGACAGATGCAATACCATATATGGGCTTTCATACAGATCTTCATTTTCCCCCTCATTGACCCATTTCTCCTTAGTAATATGTTTTTGAGCGATCCCTGACCAAGAATTAATCTAAACGTGAACATCGCATATCTAAAATTATGTTCTCCCACTCAAGTCGATGATTGCAGCACTCTTAGATGCCTTTCTCTGTTAATGAAATATCATGTCTACATACATAGGCGCCCATAGATGCTTACCTTACTATCACCCATATGGGTGTATCTTGATAACTTTTACAGTAAATATTTTCTCTGAATGACTCTCTTCAAATCTTATTCATGCTAATCATGCCTGTGATGCTTTATATCATCTTGAATTTCATATGTTTTCATCAATTATACGAATCATCAACTATTTATTGTATATATAATTTATTTTAACGTTTATCTTCTCATGAATTTCATATGGAGTGCAAATAGTATCAGTCAATTGTAGTTTATTTCTTATTGAGAACCACAATTTCATACCTAAAGTATGCGTATATTCTACACCTAGTAAGAATTTTATGTACTATGGGTCACTAACTATACTTGTACTCTTTATCATATCAACCTGGAGTTGTATCTACTATGGATTTTCATAAATATCTTGGTTCAACTACAGTTCTACAACACTGTAATCACCACATCTGTGCAAAATATACTTCATCCTATGTCATCGAACATGGTGATTTCCTCTTGAATTGTGTTATGATAGACTCTAAATAATCAGAGTCGGCTGCACTGTAAAAATTTGAATTGAGAGCCACCATGAAATGCAGATATATATATTTCAACCTAATGTTGTGCATTCTTTTTCCTACTGATCGCTTTATACTATATTATAATTGAGTAGTCACAACAAAAATAAATTGGTGATTAGATGCATGTATTTTATTATGCCTTTGGCGTGTGTGATGGGTCCTTGAGAACATATTTTTTCTTGTTGTCTTAACCTCCAAATGGACTATACTTTATTTCGATTTGATCCATTTTAATAATCTTTTAAGAGTTAATTTTTACTCTTGTTACTAATGCATATAATTCACTCATTCTAGTGCGGTGGTTATATGTCATCTTAATCATTCTATGGGCTGACTTCTTACCATGGAGTCATAGACTAATTATTCTTAACTTCCTACGATCCATCCACGTCCTATAACATTTGGCGACAAATAATCTATTTGAAGAATTGATGCATACCGTGGTCAGTTAGTGTGATCTCTATATTGTCGTGATGCTGACAGTTTATTCTTCCAAAATGGAATTTTAACCGCTCTCTTGCTAAGTTTTTTTCTTGAAAAAGGGGGGATAATACATTCCCACTGCTTTGGATGATGCACACAGCCAATGACATATATCATTGAAGTAGATTCTTTTTCTCCAAAAATAACCTCCTTCCTTGAAATACATGCAATCCATATTCGATAACGGAATATTTCCGTTCTGTGTATACTTTGGCTAAATCATTAGACTTATCTATTTTTTAACCCGCTTCTTTTTCTTATAGGTTTCTTTCTAGACGTAAGGAAAACCTTGATCTTTTAGAATTGGTTGTGGGTCAAATGGATAAGAATTGGGTTTTACGATATGTGGGACATAAGGTTTCTTTGATTACCACCCGTATGAACCAAATCATCATATTTGTTTCTCAAGGGCATAGTCTTCCAAAGCCCAAGGATTCAACAAAGATGCTCCAGTGCCATGCAATGACCTCTAGTCTTTGACCTTGTCATACATCCATAAGTCCTCTACAAAAGAACCTAGCTAGGCGCCATGAAACCAAATATTTTATGGAACTAAACTCAAGTCTAGAGTCGATTCGTTTGATTAGAAAATAACTGATGCAATCTGCTATGGCGGTTCGGGTGGAGGATGAGTGTCATTCTCATGCTTGTGTTTCCTGACTTTGGTCGTCATCTATCCGAACAACTTAATGGCCTTCCGACATCATCACTTCTCAGACTGATCTTGCTGTATTGGACTCATCGATATCGCCAAGCCAGGCCCGTCTTGTCAGGGCATGTTAATTATGTGTCAATGGCAAGCGGACAACCTGGTTTGAAATCGCAATAAGGAATTGTTTTAGACCCTGCCACTGACTCGCTCGTATTCTGCCGGGTGGACTTGTTGGAAACCTTGCCGCGGACTCAGGGCGACTTTGTGTGTTCATAAACTTCTTGCACATGCGAGATTGATCGCAGTGGTCACTCAAACTCATCTGAGACTATTGTTTTGAAGTATCTATGCTGGCGTCCCAAGGGTTGCCGCCATGCCAAGATCCCCTCAACGGGCATTTTTCATGGCTGTTGCTGGTGCACGCGTGCTTCTGCAGTTGTTTGGAAGCCACCATTGTTATCATCTGAGCGAAGCAGCAAGACGGCTTTTCTGGGAGTCTGGGACAGATATTTTTGATTTTGATTCATGGATCCATGGATATCGTACGATTTTGATTCGCTGGGCGTCGTATGATTTCGATTCAATGAACCTCTCGACACGTATTCTTTTGTACGCTTGGCCTCCAGATATGCATTGTTCGGAATCCGCATCCTTCTCAACTTACATGTACGTGTAGTTACCAGAAAGCAATCAATTGTATAGTAATCTTTCCTAAGAAAATATTGAATAGTTTCCAAGTCCATGTGCTGCTCTAGGCCGTACTGCATAAGAATCGATCTTCCCATCATTTTTTCCTTTTGCAAGGATTCTGATTGTTCGTATTGCTTAGGAATTGATCATCCAATCATTTCTTTCCTTTTGCAAGGATTCTAATTGTATTTAGATCGGTTCTCTTTTTTTATTTTTTATTTTCTACAGCGTTGGTGTTTTTCGTAGGATTTTTTTTAGTTCTATACAATGCATGTGTACGTACATGCATGACTTGGTCTCCTAGGCCATTACATTCGGATTAGCGTAACTTTTCTGTTGCTTTCTTTTTTCTTTTTTGTCTCAATATGAACTAATACATGTTTCTGTACACGTAGCTTTTCCTTATATGCATATACCGTGACAACTTGGAAGTTCAATAATATGGTTGAGTTGGTTAGGTGGACAGTGGTATCTCCAACCCACCAGGGTTCAAATCCTGGTGCTCGCATTATTCCTGGATTTATTTCAGGATTTCCGGCGATGCGCTTTCAGTGGGAGGAGACGTTCCCGTCGACGATGAGGCGCATACGGTGACTTCGTAAATCTCAAGATGATATGCCGGCTCAGTCTCTCGGAGGTGCTCATAGGGGTAGGGTGTGCGTGTGTGCGTTCATAGGGGTGAGTGTATGCGCGTGTATATGAGCGCTTGTGTCTGTACTGATGCTCAAAAACATATTGCCACATATATTTTACGATATTACGTAAAAACCTTTAAATCTCATCCGTTAATATTCTAATCAAATGGTGTAAAAAATATTAGCATATGTGGACGAACGTGATGGCTTATTTGACTCTTGTTTTAATTATATAATAGAAGATTTGAGCTCATTGTCTTTTTGATGATATACACTTGTTTGGGCTAGTGAGGTGTCGTTGAATATGGGCCGAGTAGTAACGCAATGCCAAATAGGTCAATTATGACTCTCAGGCCGGGCTCTCAAAAGATTCTCAAAAAAAGGTTGGGCTCTCAAAAAAAGAAAGAATAGGGACTCTTAGGCCGACACGTGGGCGCCGTCGGTGTTCTCGCGCGCTTGCGCGCCGAGAGCATATTTGCGTGTGTTCGAAATTCGTCCTACCTTTTCATCCCCAATCTCCCCCCCCCCCACACACACACACACCTCTGGAATCTCGATTCCTACTCCAATTCCCCCAAATCCCCCTCCTATACTCCTTGTACTCAAGCGCACTATCATGTCGCCGGTCAACGCGGATCTCTAAGCCGAAGATCCTGAGGTCCGTCCTGCCTTCGGGCGCTGCGTGATGTCGCTCAATAGTGGCAAGGCGGCGCTTGACGACCAGTTTGCCGGCAAAGTGCTGATGGTAACCATCAATGGTGATTGGCCTCCCGTCTCGCCGGAGGACCTTGTCAAAGCTCTTGGCATTGCGCGCGGCATCCAAATAAATGACTTGCTCGTCGAAGTCTGTCCGCCACCGGCTGATTTCTTCGTCAGGTTCCGGACAACTTTTGACTGCAGTCGTGTGTTCGAATCTTCCCGGCGTTTTTCCTACGATGGCGCGCTGGTGAGCTTTGATCGATGGCACCCGGGATGGGGCTCGGTGCCCTCTGAGCTTGAGTTTTTAACAAAGCTTACCTTCCACGGCATGCCTCGACGTGCTTGGAACAACGAATCCATGACTGAGCTTATCAACGACCTTGGAGGTGAGCTCGTAAGTATGTTTGTTCCTCCAGACAGCTAGGCTCTGACGGTTATGGCATGGATGAAGAAACCGTCCACCATACCGAAGGTGATAGGTGTTGAGATACCGTGCAGGAACCGGGGTTGTACTATTCATTGCTACCAAGGCCGCCGCGGACCACGTTAGGGATGTACCTGTATCGAGTGTTCATGCATGTCGAAGAAGTAGTCAATCCATCAACCGGAGGCATTCATATAGATTCATATCTTTTGTTCTAGTATCAAGTTGTAATATCGAGTTGTAAGTAAATAAAAGTGTGATGATTATCATTATTAGAGCATTGCCCCAGTGAGGAAAGGATGATGGAGACTATGATTCCCCCACAAGTCGGGATGGGACTCCGGACGGAAAAAAAAGAGAGAGAAAGGCCAAAAAAATAAAAAAAATGAGAGAAAAAGAGAGAAGGGGCAATGTTAGTATCCTTTTACCACACTTGTGCTTCAAAGTAGCACCATGTTCTTCATATAGAGGGTCTCTTGAGTTATCACTTTCATATACTATTGGGAATTTTCATTATAGAACTTGGCTTGTATATTCCGATGATGGGCTTCCTCAGACGCCCGAGGTCTTCATGAGCAAGAAAGTTGGATGCACACCCACTTAGTTTCAGTTTGAGATTTCATACACTTATAGCTCTAGTGCATCCGTTGCATGGCAATCCCTACTCACTCACATTGATATCTATTGATGGGCATCTCCATAGCCCGTTGATACGCCTAGTTGATGTGAGACTATCTTCTCCTTTTTGTCTTCTCCACAACCACCATTCTATTCCACCTATAGTGCTATGTCCATGACTCACGCTCATGTATTGCGTGAAAGTTGAAAAGGTTTGAGAACATCAAAAGTATGAAACAATTGCTTGGCTTGTCATCGGGGTTGTGCATTATGTGAATATTTTGTGTGGTGAAGATGGAGCATAGCCAGACTATATGATTTTGTAGGGATAACTTTCTTTGGCCATGTTATTTTGAAAAGACATGATTGCTTTATTAGTAGGCTTGAAGTATTATTATTTTTATGTCAAATGATAGACTATTGCTTTGAATCACTCGTACCTTAATATTCATGCCATGATTAGATATGTGATCAAGATTATGCTAGGTAGCATTCCACATCAAAAATTATCTTTTTTATCATTTACCTACTCAAGGACGAGCAGGAATTAAGCTTGGGGATGCTGATACGTCTCTGTCATATCTATAATTTTTTATTGTTCCATGCCAATATTCTACAACTTTCATATACTTTTGGCAACTTTTTATACTATTTTTGGGACTAACATATTGATCCAGTGCCCAGTGTCAGTTCCTGTTTGTTGCATGTTTTTTGTTTCGCAGAATATCCATATCAAACGGAGTCCAAACGTGATAAAAACTGACGGAGATTTTTTTGGAATATATATGATTTTTGGGAAGAAAAATCCACGCGAGACGATGCCCGAGGGAGGCATGAGGCAGGGGGGCGCCCCACCCCACTGGGCGCGCCCCTGACCCTCGTGGCCACCCCGTAATTGGTGCCCTTCTTTCGCCACAAGAAAGTTAATATCCGGATAGATATCGTGTTAAAATTTCATCCCAATCGGAGTTACGGATCTCCGGGAATATAAGAAACGGTGAAAGGGAAGAATCTGAAAACGCAGAAACAGAGAGAGACAGAGAGACAGATCCAATCTCGGAAGGGCTCTCGCCCCTCCCGTGCCATGGAGACCAAGTACCAGAGAGGAAACCCTTCTCCCATGTAGGGAGGAGTTCAAGGAAGAAGAAGAAGGAGGGGGCTCTCTCCTCCTCGCTTTCGGTGGCGCCGGAGCACCACCGGGGGCCATCATCATCACCGCAATCTTCACCAACAACTTCACCGCCATCATCACCAACTCTTCCCCCCTCTATGCAGCGGTGTAACCCCTCTTTAGCCCGCTGTAATCTCTACTTAAACATGGTGCTCAACGCTATATATTATTTCCCAATGATGTATGGCTATCCTATGATGTTTGAGTAGATCCGTTTTGTCCTATGGGCTATTTGATGATCATGATTGGTTTGAGTTGCATGTTTTTATTATTGGTGCTATCCTATGGTGCTCTCTGTGTCGCGCAAGCGTGAGGGATCCCCGCTGTAGGGTTTGCAATATGTTCATGATTTGCTTATGGTGGGTGGCGTGAGTGACAGAAGCATAGACCCGAGTAAGTAGGTTGTTTGCGTATGGGATAAAGAGGACTTGATACTTTAATGCTATGGTTGGGTTTTACTTTAATGATCTTTAGTAGTTGCGTATGCTTGCTAGAGTTCCAATCATAAGTGCATATGATCCAAGTAGAGAAAGTATGTTAGCTTATGTCTCTCCCTCAAATAGAATTGCAATAATGATTACCGGTCTAGTTATCGATTGCCTAGGGACAAATAACTTTCTCGTAACAAAAAGCTCTCTACTAAAACTAATTTAGTTGTGTCTTTATCTAAAAAGACCCTACTTTTTATTTACGCTCTCTTTATCATCTTGCAAACCTATCCTATCACACCTACAAAGTACTTCTAGTTTCATACTTGTTCTAGGTAAAGCGAACATCAAGCGTGCGTAGAGTTGTATCGGTGGTCGATAGAACTTGAGGGAATATTTGTTCTGCCTTTAGCTCCTCGTTGGGTTCGACACTCTTAATTATCGAAAACTGTTGCGATCCCCTATACTTGTGGGTTATCAAGACCTTTTTTTGGCGCCGTTGCCGGGGAGCAATAGCGTGGGGTGAATATTCTCATGTGTGCTTGTTTGCTTTATCACTAAGTAATTTTTATTTGCTGTTCTTAGTTGTTCTTTATCTTTAGTTATGGATATGGAACACGAAATACAAAAAAATTACGTGTACTTGCTGCTCATGGAGATGAGGAACCTCCTAAAACCCTCAATGCTCGTTATGTGACAGATATTATGTACTACTTTAATAATCCAGAGAAAATCCCATTCAATTTGGTAATGGGAGACACGTTGGATCAACGTGAATACTTTAGGGATTATCGCTTGACTCAAAAAGGGAAACTATTATGGGATCAAATTTATATGTTATATTGGTATGCTAGGCAACTATGCTTGAGATATGATTATACTTGTTGCTCTAGGATGAAGTCTCCACACCTCCCCTTTTCATGTGAATTTAATGATAATGAAACTTTGGCTTCTTATGCTAGAGGTATATATGACTACTATGATGTGGAACAAATAGAAGAATTTGTTGCTTTTATGGGTGCTTATGAAATTGAATCTATGTTCAAAGAATATGAAAATCTTTATGATGTTGTTTACAGACCTGAAAATTTAGCTATCCTTAAATATTGTTATGAGAATTATGAATACAATTGATGTGTTTATTGAGAAAGTCTTTGCTGTCCAAGAAGAGACTAATATTTTGCAGGAGTCTATGGAAGAAGAAATTGACGAAATTGTGAGCTCATTGGATGAAAAAGATGAGGAGGAGAGCGAAGAACAAAAGGAGGAAGAGCGGATTGATCACCCATGCCCACCTTCTAATGAGAGTAACTCTTCAACTCATACATTGTTTAATTTCCCTTTGTGCTTACCGAAGGATGAATGCTATGATAATTGCTATGATCCTATTGATTCTTTCGAAATATCCCTTTTTGATGATGCTTGCTATGCTTGTGGCCAAGATGCCAATATGAATTATGCTTATGGAGATGAACTTTCTATAGTTCCTTATGTTAAACATGAAATTGTTTCTATTGCACCCACACATGATAGTCATATTATCTTTTTGAATTCTCCAAACTACACTATATCGGAGAAGTTTGTGCTTATTGATGGGTTGCCTTTTACTACTACACATGATGATTTTGATAGATATAATATGCATGTGCGTGTTGCTCCTACTTGCAATTATTATGAGAGAGGAACAATATCTCCACCTCTCTATGTTTCCAATACGATAAAATTGCAAGAAACTGTTTATACTATGCATTGGCCTTTACTATGTGTGCATGAATTGTTCTTTTATGACATGCCGATGCATAGGAAGAGAGTTAGACTTAGTTGTTACATGATATATGTTACTTTGTGCTCACTACTAAATTACAAATAATTGTTAATTAAAATTGGCTTTGATATACCTTGGGATCCGGGTGGATTCACTACTTGAGCACTATATGCCTAGCTTAATGGCTTTAAAGAAAGCGTTGCTAGGGAGACAACCCGGAAGGTTTAGAGAGTCATTTATTTCTGGTGAGTGCTTTCATATAGTTTAAAAACAACAAAAATAAAGAGGGGAACCCGAAACTTTTCAAAAAGAAAAGCGAAAGTGAGAAAGACAAGCATTGTTGAAGTGGGAGCTAGCCTTGAACTTTGCTCATGCTCACGGAAACTTTGTGAATCTTGATTACAGAAACTTTTCAATAAAAATAATTATCCCCTTGGACAATTCCATTGTATTATAAAAATAATGTGCCAAGATTTGCCCTTAGGACGTTTACTTTGCTTGTTGGTTTGTACGGTGCAGGGAAGAAACTTTGGCTGTAGTGCGCGATTTTACATTTTTTACTGGAGCGTCAAATGGTTCTGATTCCTTTTGCACTGTCTTTCTTTGAAAATTGTTTATTTTCCTGATTTTGGAAGAATTTTTCAAGTATCAGAAGTATGGTGAATGTTCATATTATTAAAGACTGTTCTGTTTTAGACAGATTCTGTTTTTGATGCATAGTTTGCTTGTTTTGATGAAACTATCGAATTATATCAGTGGATTAAGCCATAAAAAATTTATATTACAGTAGCTACAATGCCAAAACAAAATATGAATTGGTTTGCAATAGTACTTAGAGTAGTGATTTGCTTTATTATACTAACGGATCTTACCGAGTTTTCTGTTGAAGTTTTGTGTGGATGAAGTGTTCGATGATCGAGAAGGTCTCAATGTGAGAAGAAGGAAGAGAAGCAAGAGCTCAAGCTTGGGGATGCCCGAGGCACCCCAAGTAAATATTCAAGGAGACTCAAGCGTCTAAGCTTGGGGATGCCCTGGAAGGCATCCCCTCTTTCTTCAATAAGTATCGGTATGTTTTCGGATTCGTTTGGTTCATGCGATATGTGCAATCTTGGAGCGTCTTTTGAATTTAGTTTTCATTTTTCTTTTTTGCACCATGCTGGTATGAGATAGTCCTTTGTTGATTTATAGAATTCTCATTACACTTCACTTATATCTTTTGAGTATGGATTTATAGAATGCTTCATGTACCTCACTTATATCATTTGAAGTTTGGATTGTTTGTTTCTCTTTACATAGAAAACCGCCATTTGTAGAATGCTCTTTTGCTTCACTTATATTTGTTAGAGCGTGGGCATATATTTTGTAGAAAGAATTAAACTCTCTTGCTTCACTTATATCTATTTAGAGAGATGACAGGAATTGGTCATTCACATGGTTAGTCATAAAATCCTACATAAAACTTGTAGATCACTAAATATGATATGTTTGATTCCTTGCAATAGTTTTGCGATATAAAGATGGTGATATTAGAGTCATGCTAGTGGGTAGTTGTGGATTGTAGAAATACTTTTGTTGAAGTTTGTGATTCCCGTAGCATGCAAGTATGGTGAACCGTTATGTGATGAAGTCGGAGCATGATTTATTTATTGATTGTCTTCCTTATGAGTGGCGGTCGGGGACGAGCGATGGTATTTTCCTACCAATATATCCCCCTAGGAGCATGCGCGTAGTACTTTGTTTCGATAGCTAATAGACTTTTGCAATAAGTATGTGAGTTCTTTATGACTAATGTTGAGTCCATGGATTATACGCACTCTCACCCTTCCACCATTGCTAGCCTCTCTAGTACCGCGCAACTTTCGCCGGTACCATAAACCCACCATATACCTTCCTCAAAACAGCCACCATACCTACCTATCATGGAATTTCCATAGCCATTCTGAGATATATTGCCATGCAACTTCCATCATCATCATATACATGACTTGAGCATTCATTGTCATATTGCTTTGCATGATCATAAGATAGCTAGCATGATGTTTTCATGGTTTGTCCGTTTTTTTATGTCATTGCTACGCTAGATCATTGCACATCCTGGTACACCGCCGGAGGCATTCATATAGTCATATCTTTTGTTCTAGTATCAAGTTGTAATATCGAGTTGTAAGTAAATAAAAGTGTGATGATCATGATTATTAGAGCATTGCCCCAGTGAGGAAAGGATGATGGAGACTATGATTCCCCCACAAGTCGTATGAGACTCCAGACGGAAAAAAAAGAGAGAGAAAGGCCAAAAAATAAAAATAATAAAAAATGAGAGAAAAAGAGAGAAGGGGCAATGTTACTATCCTTTTACCACACTTGTGCTTCAAAGTAGCACCATGTTCTTCATATAGAGGGTCTCTTGAGTTATCACTTTCATATACTAGTGGGAATTTTCATTATAGAACTTGGCTTGTATATTCCGATGATGGGCTTCCTCAAACGCCCGAGGTCTTCATAAGCAAGCAAGTTGGATGCACACCCACTTAGTTTCAGTTTGAGCTTTCATACACTTATAGCTCTAGTGCATCCGTTGCATGGCAATTCCTACTCACTCACATTGATATCTATTGATGGGCATCTCCATAGACCGTTGATATGCCTAGTTGATGTGAGACTATCTTCTCCTTTTTGTCTTCTCCACAACCACCATTCTATTCCACCTATAGTGCTATGTCCATGGCTCACGCTCATGTATTACGTGAAAGTTGAAAAGGTTTGAGAACGTCAAAAGTATGAAACAATTGCTTGGCTTGTCATCGCGGTTGTGCATGATGTGAATATTTTGTGTGGTGAAGATGGAGCATAGCCAGACTATATGATTTTGTAGGGATAACTTTCTTTGCCCATGTTATTTTGAAAAGACATGATTGCTTTATTAGTAGGCTTGAAGTATTATTGTTTTTATGTAAAATGATAGACTATTGCTTTGAATCACTCATACCTTAATATTCATGCCATGATTAGATATGTAATCAACATTATGCTAGGTAGCATTCCACATCAAAAATTATCTTTTTTATCATTTACCTACTCGAGGACGAGCAGGAATTAAGCTTGGGGATGCTGATACGTCTCCGTCGTATCTATAATTTTTGATTGTTCCATGCCAATATTCTACAACTTTCATATACTTTTGGCAACTTTTTATACTATTTTTGGGACTAACATATTGATCCAGTGCCGAGTGCGAGTTCGTGTTTGTTGCATGTTTTTTGTTTCGCAGAATATCCATATCAAACGGAGTCCAAACGGGATAAAAACTGATGGAGAATTTTTTTGGAATATATATGATTTTTGGGAAGAAAAATCCACGCAAGACGGTGCCCGAGGGAGGCACGAGGCAGGGGGCGCGCCCTGATACGTCTCCAACGTATCTATAATTTTTGATTGCTCCATGCTATATTATCTACTGTTTTGGACTATATTGGGCTTTATTTTCCACTTTTATATTATTTTTGGGACTAACCTATTAACCTGAGGCCCAGCCCAGAATTGCTGTTTTTTGCCTATTTCAGTGTTTCGAAGAAACGGAATATCAAACGGAATCCAAACGGAATAAAATCTTCGGGAACGTGATTTTCTCACCGAACGTGATCCAGGAGACTTGGACCCTACTCCAAGGAACAAAAGAGGCGGTCACGAGGGTGGGGGCGCCCCCCCCCTAGGGCGCGCCCCTGCCTCGTGGGCCCCTTGTTGCTCCTCCAGCGTACTTCTTCCTCCTATATATGCACACGTACCCCCAAACGATCAGAGAGGAGCCAAAAACCTAATTCCACCGCCGCAACTTTCTGTATCCACGAGATCCCATCTTGGGGCATGTTCCAGAGCTCCGCCGGAAGAGGGCCATCATCACGGAGGGCTTCTACATCATCATAGCCCCTCCGATGAAGTGTGAGTAGTTTACCTCAGACCTTCGGGTCCATAGTTAGTAGCTAGATGGCCTCTTCTCTCTCTTTGAATCTCAATACAAAGTTCTCCCCCTCTCTTGTGGAGATCTATTCGATGTAATCTTCTTTTTGCGGTGTGTTTGTTGAGACCGATGAATTGTGGGTTTATGATCAAGTCTATCTATGAATAATATTTGAATCTTCTCTGAATTCTTTTATGTATGATTGGTTATCTTTGCAAGTCTCTTTGAATTATTCGTTTGGTTTGGCCAACTAGATTGGTAGTTCTTGCCATGGGAGAAGTGCTTAGCTTTGGGTTCGATCTTGTGGTGTCCTTACCCAGTGACAAAAGGGGCAGCAAGGCACGTATTGTATCATTGCCATCGAGGATAACAAGATGGGGTTTATTTCATATTGCATGAATTTATCTCTCTACATCATGTCATCTTGCTTAAGGCGTTACTCTATTTTTAACTTAATACTCTAGATGCATGCTGGATAGCGGTCGATGAGTGGAGTAATAGTAGTAGATGCAGAATCATTTCGATCTACTTGTCACGGACGTGATGCCTATATACATGATCATGCCTAGATATTCTCATAATTATGCTCAATTCTATCAATTTCTCAACAGTAATTTGTTCACCCACCGTAGAATACTTATGCTCTTGAGAGAAGCCACTAGTGAAACCTATGGCCCCCGGGTCTATTCTCATCATATCAATCTCCATCACTTTAATCTTGTTTTGTTATTTACTTTGCCTTTACTTTTTACTTTGCATCTTTATACCAAAAATACCAAAAATATTATATCTATCAGATCTCACTCTCGTAAGTGACCGTGAAGGGCTTGACAACCCCTAACCGCATTGGTTGTGAGTAGCTATCGCTTTGTGCAGGTACGAGGGACTTGAGCGTGGGCTCCTACTGGATTGATACCTTGGTTCTCAAAAACTAAGGGAAATACTTACGCTACTCTGCTGCATCATCCCTTCCTCTTCGGGGAAAACCAACGCAAGCTCAAGACGTAGCAAGAAGGATTGCTGGCGCCGTTGTCGGGGAGTCTACGCAAAAAGTCAACATACCAAGTACCCATCACAATCCCTATCTCTCGCATTACAGTATTTGCCATTTGCCTCTCATTTTTCTCTCCCCCACTTCACCCTTGTCGTTTTATTCGCCCTCTCTCTCTATCCTCCCTCTCTATTTGCCTCTTTTTGCCCGTTTCTTGTTTGCCCGTATGGTTGGAATAGTTGTTTATTTATTACTAAACAAAGAACCTAAGATCTATGGATCCTCATCCACTTGCTAATCTTTTTAAGAGATCCAATTATGATGAACCAATTGCTAGTGAGTTTTGTGCACTAGATTATCTTTATGAAGTTTTGCTTGAAATTCGTGAATCTGAAAAGTGTGATGAATTACTTTATGAAGCGATTCAGGATAGATCTTTGAATAAAAAGCATGATTGCAATGATTTTACTATAAATTCTCTTGATGTCAATTGTGCTAATAATATGCAAAACCCTAAGCTTGGGGATGCTAGTTTTGCTATGTCTACTACTTGTTGTAATGATCATGATTGGGGTAATTCTTCTTATGATATTGAAAATTTACTTAAGCCCCATGATGAATATGAGATTGATAATAGTGTTTGCAATATTATTGAAAGTGAGTTTGGAAAGGTCATGACTTTAGTTAATGTTAATCCCAGTATTTTGGAAGAGTGTCAACTTTGCATGCATATGGATCGTGTTGAAAATATTTTGTGTGATAGCTATTTTGTTGAATTTGCTTATGATCCCTCATGCAATTATTATGAGAGAGGAAAATATGGTGGTAGAAATTTTCATGTTACTAAATTACCTCTCGTTATGTTGAGATTGCTATTGTTTCTTTCCGCTTCCTTGCATACGCTAGTTTTTGCTTGCCTTGGTAGTTTGTTTGCCTATAAGATGCCTATGCATAGGAAGTATGTTAGACTTCGATGTGTTTGTCACATGCTCTATGATGCTCTCTTTGTGCTTCAATTCTTGTCTTTCATGTGAGCATCATTAAAATTATCAATGCCTAGCTTTAAGGATTTAAAGAAAAGCGCTTGTTGGGAGACAACCCAATATTTATCCTTCATGTTATTTAATAAATAAATTATTTAGCCTATGTTTTGGTTGTGTTTTTTTGTTTAATTAGTGTTTGTGCCAAGTAGAACCATTGGGAATACTTGGGGAAAGTCTTGTTGAACTTGCTGTAAAAAACAGAAACTTTAGCGCTCACGAGAACTGCTGTCATTTTTATTTGAAGAGTGCTATTTAGTTAATTCTTTTTGCAGATGATTAATAGATAAATTCCTCACGTCCAGAAATTTATTTTAGAATTTTTGGGGTTCCAGATCTTGCGCTAGCTACAGATTACTACAGACTGTTCTGTTTTTGACAGATTCTGCTTTTCGTGTGTTGTTTGCTTATTTTGATGAATCTATGGCTAGTAAAATAGTTTATAATCCATAGAGAAGTTAGAATACAGTAGGTTTAACACCAATATAAATAAATAATGAGTTCATTACAGTACCTTGAAGTGGTCTTTTGTTTTCTTTCGCTAACGGAGCTCACGAGTTTTCTATTTTGAGTTTTGTGTTGTGAAGTTTTCAAGTTTTGGGTGAATTCTTTTGACGGATCATGGAACAAGGAGTGTGAAAGGATCGATATGGTTGACTAGAGGGGGTTGAATAGGCAACTACCAATTTTTACTTTTCTTTACCAAATTAAACTTTGCATCAAAGTAGGTTGTCTAGATGTGCAACTAGGTGAGCAACCTATATGATGCAATAACAACAAGCATACAAGCAAGCAAGAGAAGTAACACTAAAGAGCTTGCACAAGTAAAAGGTAAGAGATAACCAAGAGTGGATCTGGTGAAGAAGAGGATGTGTTACCGAAGTTCCTTCCTTTTGAGGGGAAGTATGTCTCCGTTAGAGCGGTGTGGAGGCACAATGCTCCCCAAGAAGCCACTAGGGCCACCGTATTCTCCTCACGCCCTCACACAATGCGAGATGTCGTGATTCCACTATTGGTGCCCTTGAAGGAGGCAACCGAACCTTTACAAAAAAGGTTGGGGCAATATCCACAACTTAATCAGAGGCTCCCAACAAAACCATGAAGCTTCACCACAATGGACTATGGCTCTGTGGTGACCTCAACCGTCTAGGGTGCTCAAACACCCAAGAGTAACAAGATCCGCTAGGGATGAGTGGGGGAATCTAAAATCCCTTGGTGGAAGTGTAGATCGGGGCCTTCTCAACCACTCCCGGACAAATCAACAAGTTTGATTGGCTACAGAGATAGATCGGGCAAAAATGGAGCTTGGAGCATTTAATGGAGCTTGAGCAATAAATGGAACTTGAGGGGGAAGAGGTAGGTCAAAGGGAAGAAGGGAACCCCTTTTTATAGTGGGGGCAACAATCCAACCGTTGCCCCTCACCAACCAGCCCCGCACAGGGTGGTACTACCGCTAAGAGAGGGCGGTACTACTGCTAGGTCAGCGGTACTGCCGCACCAGCCAGTGGCACTGCCGCGCAGAGGAGACTAGTAGGGAATAGGACCCAACGCGGTACTATCGCGGTGGTAGGGGCGGTACTACCGCTCCTGAAATGGTACTACCGCCTCTACAACCGCAACTAGTGCCGCAAAACCCAACACGATAAAAAGACCCCTCGAGTCGAGGCGGTAGGAGCCAGACAGCACGGGCGGTACTAGCGCTGTGGAGCGGAACTGCCGCTTGTGACCCTTCAGCCGTACTACCGCTGGTAGTGCGGTACTACCGCTGGGACATAGAAGAGAGAGAGAGAGAGGGAGAGAGAGAGAATCTCTCCAAAGAGCCTGAGGACGAAGCGGTGGTGCCAGGCACCCCAGCGGTACTACTGCTATGGAGTCACGGGCGGTACTACCGCTGTGGAGCGGTACTACCGCTGGGACCCAGACAGGACAAGGAAAAGAGGAGAGATCTCTTCAATGGAATGGAAAAGCTCGAAGGGTGAGAAGCTGATGTGTACGTGTTGATTCCATCCATGCAATACCCCAGCGGACCCCCTCTTGATAGTACGGTGCCCTCTACGCAACTAGTCCACCAAGAAAGAAACGAAAGAGCTACACCGTCTTGAAATACACTCCGAAGGGAAGAAGAACTAGTCCACCAAGAAAGAAACTAGGCCACAAGGGGTTCCTCGATGGGTAGGATAAAGCCAACACACATTCTTCTTATGGCTTGGGGAGGAATTTCATCACCTACATCACAAGTGCCACTTTGCTCCACTTGGGAGCCGTTATTCTCATCAAACTCCACATTACACGTCTCCTCAATAAGTCCCGTGGATTTATTGAGGACACGGTAAGAATGAGAGTTTGTAGCAGAACCAACAAATATGCCCTCATAAGCTCTAGCCTCAAATTTAGACAACCGAACACCTTTCTTGAGAATGAAACACTTACACCCGAATACCCGGAAGTACTTGAGATTGGGCTTGTTACCGGTGAGTATCTCATATGGAGTCTTGTTCAAGCCCTTGCGGAGGTAGAGCCGATTGGATGCATGACACGCGGTGTTGATGGCTTCGGCCCAAAAGTTGTACGGAGACTTGAACTCCACCATCATGGTCCTTGCCGCATCCATCAACATCCGGTTCTTCCTCTCCGCAACACCGTTTTGTTGAGGGGTGTATGGTGCGGAATATTGATGCTTGATTCCCTCATAACTAAGAAATTCATCCAAGGTGTTGTTCTTGAACTCGGTGCCGTTGTCACTTCTTATTGTCAAGATCTTTGCATTGTGTTGACGTTGTGCTTCATTTGCAAAGTCAATGACGGTTTGTTGGGTCTTGCTCTTCCTCTTGAAGAAATACACCCACGTGTACCTTGAGTAGTCATTCACAATCACCAAGCAATACTTCCTACCTCCAAGACTATCGAAGGATGGAGGCCCAAAGAGATCCATGTGAAGGAGCTCCAAAGGCCTCTTCGAATAAATGATAGTCGTGGGAGGGTGAGCCTTCTCATGTAGCTTTCCTTCGATACAGGCATTGCAAGCATGATCTTTAGCAAAACTAACATTCGTTAGTCCATGGACATGGTCCCCCTTGAGGAGACTTTTCAAAGATCTCATATTGACATGGGCTAAACAGCGATGCCAAAGCCATCCCACATCAACTTTAGCCATTAGGCATGTCGCGGTCTTAGTGGGTCGCTCCGAAAAGTTAATCACATATAGACCATTCTCGACGTGCCCAACAAAGGCTACTTTAAGAGTCTTGCTCCACAAGAGGGCCACGGTATCGATATCAAAGAAAGTGGCAAAGCCCATGATTGCAAGTTGACGAACGGAAAGTAAATTGTATGCAAGGGACTCATAAAGCATGACCTTCTCGATCGTGAGATCATGAGAGATGACCACCTTGCCAAGTGCCAATACCTTAGAAGATGAGGCGTCACCCCACTCGACATTGGTGGGCATAGATGGAACCTTGTGCACGTCCACCACCAAGTCCTTGCTTCCGGTGATATGATTTGTAGCTCCGCTATCGAGCAACCATGATCCCCCACCGGAAGCAAACACCTACAAGAGATCAATGCTTGGTTTTAGGTACCCATTTTGTAATGGGTCCTTTGATGTTAGTAGCAAGGGTCTTTGGAACCCAAATAGACCATTCAATGTACTCATGAAGAGAACCAACAAATTTGGCATAAACATGCCCATCACTAGCACGTCATAACACATAAGAAGGGTTAAAATCGCCGGCTTTGTTGGGAGGGGTGGCATTGCCCTTCTTGACATTGCCGCCCTTTGTAGTGTTCTTTTTCTTCTCCTCGGAGGCACTCTCTCCCTCCTTCACAAAGGTTTGCATGAGAGGAGGAGGTCTTTTGGTCTTGTCATTCTTCTTCTTGTTCTTGGAGTCGGGCACATACCCAACCCCTTCCTTGGCCACAACTCCCCTTTGGTTGATCAAGAGATCATTGAGGTTCTTCTTGCCTTGTATGCAAGTCGCAAGACCTCTCTCAAGTTGCTCCTTCAACTTAGCATTTTCCTCAACAAGATGTATATGCTCACAACACGGGTTAGTAGCATTTGCATTGTCAATTAAAACCATATGAGGAAAAGTCGCTTTCTCCTTAGTTAGCTTCACTTGGAGTTGATCATGAGACTCCTTGAGACTAGCGTAAATACCCTTCAAGGCCTTGTGGGCCTTGTCAAGTATATCAAACTCCTCTTCGAATCTAGTAAGATCAACCCCAAGTTTGGCCTTCTCAGAATTTAGCACACGAGAAACAATGAGGACATGATCATAATCTTTCATTAACTTAGCATGATCAACGTTGTGTGAATCCTCAAGAGCCAAACGAAGACCACGCTCTTCCTCAAGAGCATTGGAAAGATCCGAAATCTCATCGGCATAGTCACGACTATGCCCTTCCATCTTAGTGATGGTGTTTTCGTGAGCCTCGATCATGTCATTGGCTTCACCAAGTTGTTCCAAGAGAGCAACAAAGTGCTTCTTGGATTTTCCCTTGAGTTTGCCCATAAAGGCCTCAAACTCATTAGCCTCCACATTATCTTCATCAAGTTCATTAATGCTATCCACCGGAGAAGGATGATTAATGATGGTAGTTTTGATGTTGGGGGTTACCTTGTTGGTGGCTTTAGCCATGAGGCACTTGGCGGTGATGCTCTCATTGGGTGAGTCGAAGAGAGATACCCGTGGAGTCGTCGCAATGGCAACGGAGGCCATGGCAACCGACCCATCACTTTCATCATCATCATCATCATCATCCTCATTGTACTCTTCTTGTACCACCAATGCCTTGGGAGGAGTCTTCTTGGTGAAGTTGCTCTTGTTGGGGAACGACTTGGCCTTGTCCTTTCGGATGAGCTTGCCACCATTGTCTTCCCTCTTCTCATATGGGCATTCCGCAACAAAATGACTCACGTTGCCGCAATTGTAGCAAGTCCTTACACGTTGCTTGCTCTTCGTGCCACTTGAGTTGTTTTTGCTAAAGTTTGGCCTCGAGTTTTTCTTGCTCCAAAATTGCCTTGAAGCAAGTGCCATGTGTTCATGATATGCATACTTCGTATCTTCGGGGTTGCTCTCCTCTTCTTCCTCTTCTTCTTCTTCAACGGTGAGCTTGGCCTTCAATGCAAGGTTAGGCCTCTTTGCCCTTTGAGAACGAAGCACCGCATTGTCGGCGGTCTTGTCCAAAATGTTCATGGCCACAAACTCATCCAACACTTCGCTTGAGGTCAAAGTGTGGAAGTCCGGTCTTTGACGAATGACAGAGGACATGGCCTTGTGATAGGGCATCATTGCCTTGAGGAATTTTCGCTTGATCCAATTGTCATCCGTGTCCTTGCTCCCGTGATCTCGTAGTGAGACCGCGAGTTTGGTTACTCTCCGATAAAGCTCACGAGGTTCTTCATCTTCTTTCATTGCAAACTCATCGGCCTCATCTTGTACCACTTCATAGTTGGAGCGTTGAATGCTTGCGCTTCCCCGGTAGAGAGAGACAACACAATGACATGCATCTTTGGCCAAGGCGAAGGGACGAAGATGAGGTAGGTCTTCGGGTGGAATTGCATCTTGAATGATGAAGAGAGCATTCTCATTGAATTGATTGTCCGCGGCTTCTCGAGGAGTGAAGTTGCTTGGATCATGTGGATAGAAACCTTCTTCAATGATTCTCCAAAGGTTAGTGTTCACATGATTTAAATGACGTTTAAAGCGGTAAACCCAAGAATCAAAGTCCTCATTTTTCACAATCTTAGGGGGAGGACCGGCATGATTCAAATGAGTGGAAGGAACCGGTCCACCATAAACAAGTGGTGGTTCCACATGGGCAAAGATGCCGGTGCCATTCTTACCACTAGAAGAAGGAGCCTTTTCACTACTAGCTTCCCCTTGTCGGGGATAGCATCCGTCACCTTGTTGGTGGGGTCACCCACTTTCAACGGTGCGGTGGATAGTTTAAGCCCCTCAAGAAATTTAGTAAACATGCTTTCAACTTCGGTCGTCATGGAGGTTTTCAATGTCTCCAAGGCCACATTGAACTCCTCACGAGAGACTGAGGTTCCCCCATCGCCCGTAGACGAGATCGGATTCACACCGGAGTGTTCCTCCACACCGTCTACGGTATCAACCATACTCTTTGGACGGTAAAGTCCTTAATAAAGAGACAAGGCTCTGATACCAATTGAAAGGATCGATATGGTTGACTAGAGGGGGGTGAATAGGAAACTACCAATTTTTACTTTTCTTTACCAAATTCAACTTTGCATCAAAGTAGGTTGCCTAGATGTGCAACTAGGTGAGCAACCTATATGATGCAATAACAACAAGCATACAAGCAAGCAAGAGAAGTAACACTAAAGAGCTTGCACAAGTAAAGGTAAGAGATAACCAAGAGTGGATCCGGTGAAGACGAGGATGTGTTACCGAAGTTCCTTCCTTTTGAGGGGAAGTACGTCTCCGTTAGAGCGGTGTGGAGGCACAATGCTCCCCAAGAAGCCACTAGGGCCACCGTATTCTCCTCACGCCCTCACACAATGCGAGATGTCGTGATTCCACTATTGGTGCCCTTGAAGGCGGCAACCGAACCTTTACAAACAAGGTTGGGGCAATCTCCACAACTTAATCGGAGGCTCCCAACAAAACCACGAAGCTTCACCACAATGGACTATGGCTCCGTGGTGACCTCAACCGTCTAGGGTGCTCAAACACCCAAGAGTAACAAGATCCGCTAGGGATGAGTGGGGGAATCGAAAATCCCTTGGTGGAAGTGTAGATCGGGGCCTTCTCAACCACTCCCGAGCAAATCAACAAGTTTGATTGGCTAGAGAGATAGATCGGGCGAAAATGGAGCTTGGATCATTTAATGGGGCTTGAGCAATAAGTGGAGCTTGAGGGGGAAGAGGTAGGTCAAAGGGAAGAAGGGGACCCCTTTTTATAGTGGGGGCAACAATCCAACTGTTGCCCCTCACCAACCAGCCCTGCACAGGGTGGTACTACCGCTAAGAGGGGGCGGTACTACCGCTAGGTCAGCGGTACTGCCGCACTAGCCAGCGGCACTGCCGCATAGAGGAGACTAGTAGGGAATAGGACCCAACGCGGTACTACCGTGGTGGTAGGGGCGGTACTACCGCTCCTGAAACGGTAGTACCGCCTCTACAACCGCAACTAGTGCCGCAAAACCCGACATGAGAAAAAGACCCCTCGAGTCGAGGCGGTAGGAGCCAGACAGCCCAGCGGTACTACGACAGCGGGGTCACGAGCGGTACTACCGCTGTGGAGCGGAACTGCCGCTTGTGACCCTTCGGCCGTACTACCGCTGGTAGTGCGGTACTACCGCTGGGACACTGAAGAGACACTGAAGAGAGAGAGAGAGAATCTCTCAAAAGAGGCTGAGGACGAGGCGGTGGTGCCAGGCACCCCAGCGGTACTACTGCTATGGAGTCACGGGCGGTACTACCGCTGTGGAGCGGTACTGCCGCTTGTGGCTCCTCAGCGGTACTACGGCTGGGTTGCGCGGTACTACCGCTGGGACCCAGACAAGACAAAGAAAAACGGAGAGATCTCTTCAATGGAATGGACAAGCTCGGAGGGTGAGAAGCTGATGTGTACGTGTTGATTCCACCCATGCAATACCCCAGTGGACCCCCTCTTGATAGTACGGTGCCCCTCTATGCAACTAGTCCACCGAGAGAGAAACGAAAGAGCTACACTGTCTTGAAAGACACTCCGAAGGGAAGAAAACGTCTCGTGCCAGGGGTGAATCTGTGAACTATTCAAAGCACATGATTAGTCCGCAAACATGTTGTCATCAATCACCAAAACTACCTTGAGAGAGATATGCCGTAACAGAGTGGCAAGAGCCTAAGATTGGGGATGCCCATGGCACCCCCAAGATAATCCAAGGACACCAAAAAGTCAAAGCTTGGGGATGCCCCGGAAGGCATCCCCTCTTTTCGTCCACTTCCATCGGTAATTTACTTGGAGCTATATTTTTATTCACCAACATGATATGTGTTTTGCTTGGAGCGTCTTGTATTATTTGTGTCTTGTTTGCTAGTATACCACAATCATCCTTGTTGTACAAACCTTTTGAGAGAGCCATACATGAATTAAAATTTGATAGAATACTCTATGTGCTTCACTTATATCCTATGAGCTAGATAATTTTGCTCTATGTGCTTCACTTATATCTTTTGAGCTAGATAATTTTGCTCTATGTTCCTCACTTAGATCTTTTAGAGCACGGTGGTGGATTTGTTTTAAAGAAACTATTGATCTCTCATGCTTCACTTAAATTAATTTGAGAGTCTCTTAATAGCATGGTAATTTGCCTAATAATAATATGCTTGGTATTCAAGATTTGTGAAACTTTCTTTTGAGTGTGTTGAATACTAAGAAAAGATTGAAGCATGATAATTGTTTTGAGATATGGAGGTGATAATATTAAAGTCATGCTAGTTGAGTAGTTGTGAATTTAAAGAATACTTGTGTTGAAGTTTGTGATTCCCGTAGCATGCACGTATGGTGAACCGTTATGTGATGAAGTCGGAGCATGATTTATTTATTGATTGTCTTCCTTATGAGTGGCAGTCGGGGATGAGCGGTGGTCTTTTCCTACCAATCTATCCCCCTAGGAGCATGTGCGTAGTACTTTGCTTTGATAACTTCTAGATTTTTGCAATAAGTATATGAGTTCTTTATGACTAATGTTGAGTCCATGGATCATACGCACTCTCACCCTTCCACCTTTGCTAGCCTCTCTAATACCGCGCACCTTTCGCCGGTATCATACACCTACCATATACCTTCCTCAAAACAGCCACCATACCTACCTACTATGGCATTTCCATAGCCATTCCGAGATATATTGCCATGCAACTTTCCATCGTTCCGTTTATTATGACACACTCCATCATTGTCATATTGCATATCCCGGTACACCGCCGGAGGCATTCATATAGAGTCATATTTTGTTCTAAGTATCGAGTTGTAATTGATGAGTTGTAAGAAAAATAAAAGTGTGATGATTATCATTATTAGAGCATTGTCCCAGTGAGGAAAGAATGATGGAGACTATGATTCCCCCACAAGTCGGGATGAGACACCGGACGAAAAATAAAAATAAAAGAGGCCAAAGAAGCCCAAATAAAAAAAGTAGAAAGGCCATAAAAAAAGAGAAAGGCCACATATAAAAAAATGAGAGAAAAAGAGAGAAGGGACAATGTTACTATCCTTTTACCACACTTGTGCTTCAAAGTAGCACCATGATCTTCATAGTAGAGAGTCTCTCATGTTATCACTTTCATATACTAGTGGGAATCTTTCATTATAGAACTTGGCTTGTATATTCCAATGATGGGCTTCCTCAAATTGCCCTAGGTCTTCATGAGCAAGCAAGTTGGATGCACACCCACTTAGTTTATTTTTGAGCTTTCATATACTTATAGCTCTAGTGCATCCGTTGCATGGCAATCCCTACTCACTCACATTGATATCTATTGATGGGCATCTCCATAGCCCGTTGATACGCCTAGTTGATGTGAGACTATCTTCTCCTTTTTGTCTTCTCCACAACCACCATTCTATTCCACCTATAGTGCTATATCCATGGCTCACGCTCATGTATTGCGTGAAGATTGAAAGTTTGAAAAGTTAGAGTATGAAACAATTGCTTGGCTTGTCATCGGGGTTGTGCATGATTTAAATACTTTGTGTGGTGAAGATGGAGCATAGCCAGACTATATGATTTTGTAGGGATAACTTTCTTTGGCCATGTTATTTTGAGAAGACATAATTGCTTTATTAGTATGCTTGAAGTATTATTATTTTTATGTCAATATAAACTTTGTCTTGAATCTTTCTAATCTGAATATTCATACCACAATTAAGAAGATTTGCATTGAAATTATGCCAAGTAGCACTCCGCATCAAAAATTCTCTTTTTATCATTTACCTACTCGAGGACGAGCAGGAATTAAGCTTGGGGATGCCTGATACGTCTCCAACGTATCTATAATTTTTGATTGCTCCATGCTATATTATCTACTATTTTGGACTATATTGGGCTTTATTTTCCACTTTTATATTATTTTTGGACTAACCTATTAACCAGAGGCCCAGCCCAGAATTGCTGTTTTTTGCCTATTTCAGTGTTTCGAAGAAACGGAATATCAAACAGAGTCCAAACGGAATAAAATCTTCGGGAACGTGATTTTCTCACCGAACATGATCCAGGAGACTTGGACCCTGCTCCAAGGAACAAAAGAGGCGGTCATGAGGGAGGGGGCGCCCCCCCTAGGGCGCGCCCCCTGCCTTGTGGGCCCCTCGTTGCTCCTCCGGTGTACTTCTTCCTCCTATATATACACACGTACCCCCAAATGATCAGAGAGGAGCCAAAAACCTAATTCCACCGCCGCAACTTTCTGTATCCACGAGATCCCATCTTGAGGCCTGTTCCGGAGCTCCGCCGGAAGAGGGCCGTCATCACGGAGGGCTTCTACATCATCATAGCCCCTCCGATGAAGTGTGAGTAGTTTACCTCAGACCTTCGGGTCCATAGTTAGTAGCTAGATGGCTTCTTCTCTCTCTTTGAATCTCAATACAAAGTTCTCCCCCTCTCTTGTGGAGATCTATTCGATGTAATCTTCTTTTTGCGGTGTGTTTGTTGAGACCGATGAATTGTGGGTTTATGATCAAGTCTATATATGAATAATATTTGAATCTTCTCTGAATTCTTTTTATGATTGGTTATCTTTGCAAGTCTCTTCGAATTATCCGTTTGGTTTGGTCAACTAGATTGGTAGTTCTTGCCATGGGAGAAGTGCTTAGCTTTGGGTTCGATATTGCGGTGTCCTTACCCAGTGATAGAAGGGGCAGCAAGGCACGTATTGTATCGTTGCCATCGAGGATAACAAGATGGGGTTTATTTCATATTGCATGAATTTATCTCTCTACATCATGTCATCTTGCTTAAGGAGTTACTCTGTTTTTAACTTAATACTCTAGATGCATGCTGGATAGCGGTCGATGAGTGGAGTAATAGTAGTAGATGCAGAATCGTTTCGATCTACTTGTCACGGACGTGATGCCTATATACATGATCATGCCTAGATATTCTCATAATTATGCTCAATTCTATCAATTGCTGAACAGTAATTTGTTCACCCACCGTAGAGTACTTATGCTCTTGAGAGAAGCCACTAGTGAAACCTATGGCCCCCGGGTCTATTCTCATCATATCAATCTCCATCACTTTAATCTTGTTTTGCTATTTACTTTGCCTTTACTTTTTTACTTTGCATCTTTATACCAAAAATATTATATCTATCAGATCTCACTCTCGTAAGTGACCGTGAAGGGCTTGACAACCCCTAATCGCGTTGGTTGCGAGTAGCTATCGCTTTGTGCAGGTACGAGGGACTTGAGCGTGGGCTCCTACTGGATTGATACCTTGGTTCTCAAAAACTAAGGGAAATACTTACGCTACTCTGCTGCATCATCCCTTCCTCTTCGGGGAAAACCAACGCAAGCTCAAGACGTAGCACGCCCCACCCCCTGGGTACGCCCCTGACCCTCGTGACCACCCCATAAGGTAGTTGGTGCCCTTCTTTCGCCGAAAGAAAGCTAATATCTAGATAGAGATCGTGTTAAATTTCAGCCCAATCGGAGTTACGGATCTCCGGGAATATAAGAAACGGTGAAAGGGAAGAATCTGGAAACGCAGAAACAGAGAGAGACAGAGAGACAGATCCAATCTCGGAGGGGCTCTCGCCTCTCCCATGCCATGGAGTCCAAGTACAAGACGGGAAACACTTCTCCCGTCTAGGGAGGAGGTCAAGGAAGAATAAGAAGGAGGGGCTCTCTCCCCCTCGCTTCCGGTGGCGCCGGAGCGCCACCGGGGGCCATCATCATCACCGCAATCTTCACCACCATCATCACCAACTCTTCCCCCCTCTATGCAGCGGTGTAACCCCTCTTTTACCCGATGTAATCTCTACTTAAACATGGTGCTCAACGCTATATATTATTTCCCAATGATGTATGGCTATCCTATGATGTTTGAGTAGATCCATTTTGTCCTATGAGCTATTTGATGATCATGATTGGTTTGAGTTGCATGTTTATTATTGGTGCTGTCCTATGGTGCTCTCCGTGTCGCGCAAGCGTGAGGGATTCCCGCTGTAGGGTTTGCAATATGTTCATGATTTGCTTATGGTGGGTGGCATGAGTGACAGAAGCACAGACCCGAGTAAGTAGGTTGTTTCATATGGGATAAAGAGGACTTGATACTTCACTGCTATGGTTGGGTTTTACCGTAATGATCTTTAGTAGTTGTGGATACTTGCTAGAGTTTCAATCATAAGTGCATATGATCCAAGTAGAGAAAGTATGTTAGCTTATGCCTCTCCCTCAAATAGAATTGCAGTAATGATTACCAGTCTAGTTATCGATTGCCTAGGGACAAATAACTTTCTCGTAACAAAAAGCTCTCTACTAAAACTAATTTAGTTGTGTCTTTATCTAGACAGCCCCTACTTTTTATTTACGCTCTCTTTATTATCTTGCAAACCTATCATATCACACCTACAAAGTACTTCTAGTTTCATACTTGTTCTAGGTAAAGCGAACATCAAGCGTGCGTAGAGTTGTATCGGTCATAGATAGAACTTGAGGGAATATTTGTTCTGCCTTTAGCTCCTCATTGGGTTCGACACTCTTACTTATCGAAAACTATTGTGATCCCCTATACTTGTGGGTTATCACACATCATTCAAGATATTTCCCTGTCATTGATAAAGACGATGAATCGTTATGTACGAGTTCGTTGGTTTCAACATAGCCCTACCCGTAGTGATCCACTGCTTCCACCTTGATTGTGCCACCTGCGTTAAATTTTTATATGCAGGTTCAGTGCGCTATGATGTTCTATATGATTGTGTTAACTATAAAAGTTTTTACTGAGCATCATCAATGCATATGGTTGAAAGATGTATTTACGAGCATCGACCGATGGGTCTCTCTCACACACACACACACGCACAAGTGGGACCCATTTAATTATTTCTTTGCTCATGACAGCTTTTAATTAGGTTCCACTATACTCTAACTTTTTTCTTAAGTTATTAATTGAGCTCAGTGACTTCAAAAGGTTGTACAGAAGCCCTGTTTAGGCCTTTCCGGTGTCGTTGTATGGGCTGAGTAGCCATGTAAGGTTGTACTATACTACACAGGCCTTTTTCAACATCAGCAATGCAACTGGGCCGACGGTTGTACACAATCCGGGTGAAATTGTTATTCTCCGCCCCGATGGACTGCAAATCTTTCCTAGGAGGAGGGATGCATTAGGCTTAACAAGAAAATGGTCTTTAAATAGTAAATGGGATGTAATTATAAAAAATGGGCAGTAACTATAAAAAATGCATCAAACACATAATTAGTTTATAAAACATTACTTTTGGATTTTGGAAATTTTAATTTCATTAATTGTTGCGCGCGCAATGTTTCATTGGATTTTTCCGTAATACAAATTTATATTGAAATTGTATTTAATCTGACTAGAAATTTCGGGATAAAAATATTTCGGATCCCATCAAAATATGGGAAATTTTATTGAATTCTGTTTTGAACGGTTGGTTGAAATTATTAATCGTTGTCCTAGCTAGAAAATGGGTTGTACTTTTAACAAAATGTAAATGTGATGTAGTAAATTCCATTAGAATTCAAAAATGGGTTGTACATTCTTACAAATCACAAATGGGTTATAAATTCTCTGCCACACACTTGTGGGCCTACTAAGTTGACGCGTCCCCTAAAAAAAGTAAGTTTGACGCGTATGCAAGGCTTTCTCAACTTGTAGTCAACACACGGTTCTAACAGCAGTGTCCGTTGAATGTCCATCCAACAGATGTTGTGCTTCTTCTTCAATCTCGGATATTCTAGCTTCAGCCACCCAAAAAATGATTCCTCCCCCTGATATCTGGGGCGCACCATTTCGGAGGCTGACCTGTGAGCCTACTAAGTTGACGCGTGCCAAGGGCTTTGTCAATTTAGTCAATATAAACAATTCTAGCTGCAGTGACCGTACGATGTCCATCCAACGGCCATCATGATTCTTCAACCTCTGGTCTTCTTGCTCCAGCCGCCCAAAGCACCGCCGGTCGTGTCGCCTGCTCCTGCCTCCCGTGGCCAGTTGTGCTGCCGCGGAGGCCTCACCGCCCCTACCACTCCCACCGCTGGCCAGGCCCTGCGGCGACGGCATCCTCACACCGCAGCCAAACCAGTGAACCCTCATACTCCTCTCTGGATGGGCATCCACTGCCGCGTCTTCCCTGGCTCCGCGTTATCCCCTTCCTAGGCCTCGCCGTCATCCACCACTTTGGTGCTCTCGGCGTGGCGTGGTCAACGAACAACTTCCATCGGAGGATTACTGTACGTGGAGAGGCTGGCAGCTGGGTCCACGGCCGCAACAAGAAAGTGCCTCCTTATTACGCGGAAAATAATGATTCCTCCACCTGACAGCAGGGAACCACCATACGGGCCACCGTATTTCGCGAAAAAAATGATTCACCCCGCTGACTGCTGGGACCCATCAGCTACATCTTCGCATGCAAGAAAGTGCCTGACAGTCGGGACCCACCTGGTCGAAGCGTACGTAGTGTTGTCATTCTGGTCGAGAACGTGTACGTACATACTGGTCGATATAGAGGCGTGCACGTGTCGTAGTAGAGGCACACACGTGTCGTAGTAGAGGCGCGCACGTAGCATGTACATGTACGTACAGCGGCCAGGGTGCAAGGAAGTAAATACGGCCACGTACATACATACGGGCGGGGTCTCGAACGCCTACTCGCGCATACATACGGCCATGGCTCGTGTACATGGCTGGGTCGGAACGGAGAAGCTGCACCGTCGTCGTGTTCATGGGGACGCAACGGAATGCGTTGTGTTCATCGGGAGGCAACGGAACGCGTGCTATTCATCGAGAGCCAATCAGCTTGGATGGAACAGCTGATGAAAATGAGGCATGGCGTACCGCAGAATGGAGGAAACGGCCTTGTGTTCGACCGGCCACGGTCTAAACGGGATCCTGTTCATCGAGAGGGGTGTGGCGTACCGCAAAACGGAGGAAACGGACCTCCTACGGTGGAAACGGGGTCATGTTGATCGGGAGGGGTGTGGCGTACCGCAAAATAGAGGAAACAGACTTGTGTGTTGGAGCGCTATGGTTGAAACGGGGGTCCTGTTCATCGGGAGGGGTGAGGCATACCGCAAAACGGGACTCCACGGGATACTGTTCATCTCCACCGTCGACCTCCTCCAGCCTCCACGGGCTATTGTTCATCCACCGCCGACCTCCTCCGGCCTCCCACCTACGATTGTTCATCCATGGGCTCATGTTCATCCAGCCTCCACCGCACGCTCCTCCACCGGCTATTGTTTAACCAGCCCTCTTCACGGGGTCCTGTTCAACCAACCCTCCACGGGCTACTGTTCATCCAGCCCTCCACCGGCTACTGTTCAACCAGCCCTCCACGGGGTCCTGTTCATCCACCCCTCCACGGGGTCTTGTTCATCCACCGGCTCAATCGATCGGGATACTGTTCATCCAACGGCAATGGCCTCTTCTACCACGGGGTGTTGTTCATCCAACCCCCCACCGGGAGCTGTTCATCCAACCCCCCCCAACAACGCTCACGCTTCATCCAGAGGCAACATCGATCGGCTTCAGTTAGCAGTAGTAGCAAAGGAATCACTCGGGTTCAGTTGACAGCAAGGGATCGATCGATCGCTCGGGTTCAGTAACGCGTAGCCTGCAGTGCAATCGCTCGGGTTCAGTTAGAGCCCAATGCCTCGCTCAGGTTCAGTTAGAGCACAACGCCTCACACACGCGCGCATACGTACGGGAGAAACGCGCATCGCTCGGCCCCCGACCACCCAACGTAATCGGTAACTCCCCGATATTTTCCTCGCCCTCGCTTCTACCATAGTTTTTTCTGTCATGGATGGCCCAAAGAATGTCATGCAGCTGCGTCTCCGGCCCGCCCAGGACGAAAAGCCCATTTTTGTCATAATTTTTTGTCATAGAAGTAGGACACCACCACATCTATGATGATACTGGGTTTTGTCACAATTATCATCATAGAAGTGTCATAAGTATGAGAGGAAAAAATTCGGCCCAAAATGTCATGGATGTGTCTTTTTTTGTAGTGATAATGCTACAGACATACTAAGCAAAATAAGATACATAAACGATAAACATCACATGCAATCAAAAAATGTGACATGATATGGCTATCATCATCTTGTGCCTTTGATCTCCATCTCCAAAGCATCATCATGATATCTCAATCGTCACCGGCTTGACAACTTGATCTCCATCGTAGCATCGTTGTCGTCTCGCCAACTATTGCTTACACGACTATCGCTACCGCTTAGTGATAAAGTAAAGAAATTACATGGCGATTGAATTTAATACAATAAAGAGACAACCATAAGGCTCCTGCCAGTTGCCGATAACTTTTACAAAACATGATCATCTCATACAACAATTTATATCACATCACAACATGCCCTGCAAAAACAAGTTAGACGTCCTCTACTTTGTTGTTGCAAGTTTTACGTGGCTGCTACGGGCTTCTAGCAAGAACCGTTCTTACCTACGCACCAAAACCACAACGATTTTTCGTCAAGTGTGATGTTTTAACCTTCAACAAGGATCGACCGTATTTAAACTCAATTCAACTAAAGTTGGAGAAACAGACACTCGCTAGCCACCTATGTGCGAAGCACGTCGGTAGAACCAGTCTCATGAACGTGGTCATGTAATGTCGGTCTGGGCCACTTCATCCAACAATACCGCCGAATCAAAGTAACACGTTGGTGGTAAGCAGTATGACTATTATCGCCCACAACTCTTTGTGTTCTACTCGTGCATATTATCTACTCATAGACCTGGCTCGGATGCCACTGTTGGGGAACGTAGCATGCAATTTCAAAAAAAATTCCTACGATCACGCAAGATCTATCTAGGAGAAGCACAGCAACGAGATGGGAGAGTGTGTCCACGTACCCTCGTGGACCGAAAGCGGAAGCGTTATGTAACGCGGTTGATGTAGTCGAACGTCTTCACGATCCAACCGATCCAAGTACCGAACGTACGGCACCTCCATGTTCAACACACGTTCAGCACGATGACGTCCCTCAAGCTCTTGATCCAGTAGAGGGTCGAGGGAGAGTTCTGTTAGCACTACGGCGTGGCGACGGTGTTGGTGATGTGATCCGCACAGGGCTTCGCCAAAGCACTACGACAATATGACCGAGGTGGTAAACTGTGGAGGGGGGCACCGCACACGGCTAAGACAAATCTTGGTCTCCCTTTGGGGTGCCCCCTGACCCCGTATACAAAGGAGGGGGAGAGAGGCCGGCGGCTAGGAGGGGAGCGCCATGGAGGGAGTCCTACTTGGATCCCTAGTCCAAGTAGGATTCGCCCCCCCCCCCTTTCCTTTCTTCCACCGGAGGGAATAAGAAGGAGAGGGGGAGGGAAAGAGAAGGGGGGTGCCGCCCCCTCCTCCTTGTCCTATTCGGACTCCCAAGGAGGGGGGCGCACGGCCACCTCCCGTTGGCTTCCCTCTCTCTCCCTTAGGCCCATATTGGCCCAATACTTCCCCGGGGGGTCCGGTAACCCCTCGGTACTCCGGTAAAATACCCGAATCACTCGGAACCATTCCGATGTCCGAATACAACCTTCCAATATATGAATCTTCACCTCTCGACCATTTCGAGACTCCTAGTCATGTCCATGATATCATCCGGAACTCCGAACAAACTTCGGTCAGCAAAACACATAACTCATAATATAAATCGTCATCAAACGTTAAGCGTGCTGACCCTATGGGTTCGAGAACTATGTAGACATGACTGAGAAACAACTCCGGTCAATTACCAATAGTGGAACTTGGATGCTCATAGTGGCTCCTACATATTCTACGAAGATCTTTATCGGTCAAACTGCATAACAACATATGTCATTCCCTTTGTCATTGGTATGTTACTTGCCCGAGATTCGATCGTCGGTATCATCATACCTAGTTCAATATCGTTACTGGCAAGTCTCTTTACTTGTTCCATAATGCATCATCCTGCAACTAACTCATTAGTTACATTGCTTGCAAGGCTTATAGTGGTGTGCATTACCGAGAGGGCCCAGAGATACCTCTCTGATACTCGGAGTGACAAATCCTAATCTTGATCTATGCCAACTCAACAAACACCTTCGGAGACACCTGTAGAGCATCATTATAATCACCCAGTTACGTTGTGATGTTTGATAGCACACAAAGTGTTCCTCCGGTATTCAGGAGTTGCATAATCTCATAGTCAGAGGAATATGTATAAGTCATGAAGAAAGCAATAGCAATAAAACTAAAGGTCATAATGCTAAGCTAACGGATGTGTCTTGTCTATCACATCATTCTCTAATGATGTGATCCCATTCATCAAATGACAACACATGTTTATGGCTAGGAAACTCAACCATCTTTGATTGACGAGCTAGTCAAGTAGAGGCATACTAGGGACACTCTGTTTGTCTATGTATTCACAAATGTACTAAGTTTCCGGTTAATACAATTCTAGCATGAATAATAAATATTTATCATGATATAAGGAAATATAAATAACAACTTTATTATTGCCTCTCGGGCATTTTTCCTTCAGTTGGTGGCCAAAGTGTTTAAACAACGGTATGGTCTTGATTATGAGGATACCTTCAGTCCAGTTGTGAAACCTACCACCATTCGGATGCTTCTGTCCTTGGTTGTTACCAAAGGGTGGTCTCTGCGTTAGCTTGATGTTCAGAATGCTTTTCTTCATGGGGTCTTGGAGGAAGAGGTTTACATGCAGCAACCTCCAGGACTCCAGGTTTTGTTGATCCTGCTCGTCCACATCATTTGTGTCGTCTTGTTAATGTGCTTTATGGACTTAAGCATACTCCTCGTGCATGGAATGTCTGACTTGGCTCGGTTCTTCGACGTCTTGGATTTGCTCCGTCCACTGCTGACACGTCTCTGTTCATGTTCCAGCGTCCTGAGGTTACTATGTACCTGTTGGTTTACCGCATAGGAGATGTCCAGCTGTGAAGCGTATACTATGTTATCTCTCTCATACTGTCTCCTATGGCTTGCATCTTTGGTCTACCTCCTCGAGTGCTCTCTCGGCGTTCTCTGATGCAGATTGGGCTGGGAGCCTGGATGATAGGCGATCAACGGGGGGCTATGATGTCTTCTTTGGTTGCAACTTGATCACCTGGAGTGCGCGCAAGCAGGCCATAGTATCTCGGAGTAGCACTGAAGCAGAATACAAGGCGGTTGCCAATGCCACGGCTGAGCTCATTTGGGTACAGCCTCTGTTGAGAGAGTTGGGAGTATCTCAAGAGCAGCCACCGGTTCTATGGTGTGATAATATTGGTGTGACATATCTTTCATCTAATCCAGTTTTCAGTGCTCGTACCAAGCACATCGAAATTGACTATCACTTTGTGAGGGAACGTGTTGCACAGAAGCTTCTTCATATCAAGTTCATCTCCTTCAAAGATAAACTTGCTCACATCTTCACGAAGCCTCTACCGCAGCCTCTATTTGAAGGTTGTAGGCGCAATCTTAACTTGTTGGGCCACAGTTAAGATTGAGGGAGGGTGTTAGAATATATATATATATATATATATATATATATATATATATATATATATATATATATATATATATATATATATATATATTGTATAGAGCTCTTGTATGTAACGTATATTGTATCTGTGTACAATTTGTATATATATTGTATATATTGTAACGTATATATATTGTGTGTGTATATCTTTTCCCTAATAATAATAAAGCACGGGGTGAGTGGGGTTCACCGTTGCGCACTTTTTACAAAATAGTCCTCCTACTTATTTGTATTCAACCCGCACTCCCATCACTGCTATCCATAAGTAAACGTACCGGTTCGTTTTCCTGTTAGTCACATGCCCTCGCCTATCCCCAATTCAGGCCGCATAGTCGCCCGCCGCGGGATGGCCCCGTCGATGCTGCTCCGCCCCAACCATCGTCGATGGCCCCGTCGATGCTGCTTAGCCACGCCCTCTTCATCCTCCTCCCCCATCGTCCTCCAATGCCCCCAGCTCCCCTCGATGCATCGCAGACCACCTGCTCCTCCCGATGCACTGGCCGCGTGCGGCCACATCTCGCCCGGCTGTCCACTCGCACGTCTCCTACCTCAGGGTCCGGCGCCGGCAGCCACGGCGGACTGCCATGGGTGCGGCCAATCTGAGCTCCTGTTGGTAGGTTAGTCCAAAAAGAAAAAAGAATCCACACACTACACGACCCCGTCCTCCAATACGCCACCTTCTCCCAGCCATCTAGCACCGCCACCCGCTTCAGCTCCTGCTCATCGATCGCCGCCGTGCGGAGCCACCTTCCCAGTGCGCCGCTCCGCCTGCGTACACCTATAGGCTTTCAACCACCGCCACGCGCCACTTCGCCTCCCCTTGCCCATCGTCTCCTACACAATCGCCTCGAATGGCAGGAGCGGCCTCTCATCTCTCTCTCCCTCTCTCTCTCGCTCTGTAATGATGGTCACGGCTGATGCTACTTCTCCTCTCCATCAGGATCTCTATGTCTCTTCCTGTCTCTCTGTGTCTCTCTCATGGATTGGAAACTGCATTCTTCCAAATAAATGTGTGCCTCTGTTCTTGATATGCCACCCACCACATGTTTGATGTTATGCTTATGAGGAATTGATCTTTATTTTTTCAGGTTTTTCTTTGGTGTATTAGGCAGCCTGGTGTAATTTGTTTCAAAAGTGAACATGGTGTACAGTCCAATGTATCTAGGAAAATTAAGTTATGAAGAGTTGTTCATGATGTTGCTTGCATATTTTTTGTCTAACAAACTAGATACTTAAATGGATATAAACATTGAGTAGGTGCTGAAATATTTCACTAATAATAGTTTCCAACTTGCTTTTTAGCAGAACTACAAAACTATTTGCAACTTTTAATTATGTGTACTTAAAATGGATTTGTTGTCCAGGGCATGTGGATTTGAGATCAAGTTGAATTATGTGCTGATGTTATTATGTTTTTTGTGTGGAGAAATTTAGGGGATTTAGTCCAGACCCTCCACTGGCTCAAGACCCAGTGGCTCTCTGCTCCTCAACGCCCCACATGGAGCGCCCAATCCAGGAAAACAGACCCGTCGCACTGCCGCTCCCCATCTCCCTGCGTCGTCCGGAGATGGTCCGGCTGGGCGCCACCCCGGCGACCGAGTGTGTGCTGTCCATGGAAGCCAGCTCCTCCACCCATACCCTTCTCTACAAGGACGGCGAGGACACTGCTTCATCAGAACTGATCCAAACGACCACGCGCAATCCAAGTGGAAGGTATTTATAAGCACCAATGTATCCTTGGTTTAGTTCCCATATCTTGAATTACTTTGGTCAAATGCAAGGATTGCCTATAAAGTAATTGGGTTTGGCCTTTGTGAGGAATGCTACAGCAACACTTCAAACCTCCCATGCCGCTTTCATCAGCACCATAGAACTTGATAATACATCTCTGTAGGATGCATTCATGAGATTCCAATGGATACCCACGGAAGGTCCACAATAGCTGATTGTAGAAGAATTTTTTGTATCTAGCAAAGTTAATTTTGGGAGCAATCCTTGAATATTGCAGGGGTCGATTTAAATGAATGTAGTGTGCTAACATGGTTCATCTCTGGAGATGTATTTAGTATTCGCTACCTTGTTAGTACTTGGAAAGTTAGTTCACACATATCTATGACAATAGAGGTAATAATTATTTGACCATAGGAAGAAGTATTTAGTATTTGTTTCTACTTTTTAATAAATAGGGTCCTTGTTTTCTTTGTGTTCAGTCCACAAGATAGGTGCATGTTGTTTCTGCTAATCATGACACTATGGAATTCAAGCTTTTCTGTTTGTGCTCAACTGAACAGTTGCTCTATACTAGATATAAGGTGGTTACTTTCCCAGTGATAGACGATCTTTGTTTCAAATCATGAATATGTTCCCCACAATAGGAATAATGTAATATTGCTTAGCATGTCTCCTTAAAGTACAGACATCCAAGATTGCCATACTATATATATATAATGGCTTTGATGTTAATTTAGAGTACAGTTTTCCCTTCTCAAGAAATTTCAACACTGAAGATAGTCTATGTTAATTGTGATACATGTGGCATTTGAAGTAGTAATTCCTCTCAAAGTTTATATTACACTTACTTAAGTGTCGGTTCAAAATTCCATCTGTATGTTCGTATAAGAATTCATGTTTTTGTTTCTAGACAAGTCCATATGACCTGATTTATCGATATGGACTATCATTGATGCGCTTAAATGTATTCTCGGCATTTTTTCAGAAAACCAGATGATCGAGGTGAGAAAAAATGTGTGTTGCTTTTATCCAGGAAAAGTGACACTCAGATGCACATGCCAAAATCACCATAGATTGATTGCCTGTTTAACAACACAGAAAGAAGAATTGCTACACCGGAACCTGGGCCATGCATGCGGTGATTGATATTTTAGTTGCACGGTTGTTTCCATGCTGTTCATCTGAGGTAAATTTTAAAATCATGAATTGCTTCTCCTTACTATATGCCGATGGTTGCATAGTTTAATTTGTCCGGCGTATACACAGCTCTTCTTGGTGATCATGTTTTTCATGTTGTGTGTCGATGTGTATCACAAGCTAACAGGCAGACATAAATAAATTGTAATTATGGTTGTATAACGATTGGTTTTGGTAAAAGCTTATGTGTTATATGTTTTGGCGGGTTTGGTAAAACCACTTATGAACTTCAGAGATAGATGTTTGGTGCTTGCTCCACACATATGTATGTTGCTCTAGCTCATGCATTCGTTTGATCTGACCATGGTGTGTGGCATACAAGTACGGAGCAACTTTGTATAGTGTTGTTAGCCCGTGGCCTCTACAATTTAAGGTAATATACGACTTAAGATGATGCATGCATGAATTAAACATGGATCTTAGATTAATTAACCTCGCAATATGAAATCTAAATATAGCCAATGAAATCTATATGATATTTCTCATGAAGAGGATACGCATTGTTCGTTGTCCGTAGTTTCTTCATAACACACACTAAATATCAAATTATCTTCATTGTATAGCTAATCCTTCTGCCCTCTGTATTAAGCGAAGGCATAATGCCTAGGTTCTGATTATATTATATATTTGACAGTTTAGCATATACCATCTCCATACATTCTTCTATTAATGCTAATAGAATGTATACTGGTTTCTTAATCAGAATTAAGAACTCTTCCCGGCCATCAAGTATGTACAAAGTACTTGAGTTGTACAAGAACTGAATTACATTATTTTTATTTTATACTCAACAAGGACCCAGATTTGTGATTTTTACATGTAAAGAAAACCATATCAAATTTTCATGTAACTGTTATTGTGTAAGTTATCTTCATCTCTAAGAATATGGATGGTCTTTCCTTTTGAAATCCAGTATTTTGAGTTTACAGCAACCAGTAATAGAAAATATGATGAGAAATTGCAGTTATGACCCAACGAATTGTACTTTCACATGACACCGAAGAAAATTCTTGTGTACCCGGTATATACCTGTTTAGCAATCTGTCCACCGAATTGGGCACACACAATTGTTTCTGGTTTTTTTTTTACTTTCTACAAAAGGGATAGATGAGGTTTGCCGAGGGTCCTTGATGCAATCCCATGCCTCGGTGCCTGATGTACAAATGCGCCCTAAGGGTCATTTGTGCCAAGTATTTCCCGTCGACCTATTTATATTGTTTTAATCACAACCATTCTATTTAAAATCATTGAAAAATGAATTGATCTAAAATGAATAGTTCATCGTTTTGGCCCTATAATTTTGGATGTTGGTTAGCATAGGAAGTACCCAATCAGTTAATCAAGTTCACTGGAATACACCTAGGAAGGGGAGAACATATCCAGTGCACCGGCTCCACTGATGCAACGGATGCACCGAGAGAATCTGGACCACGGGATAGAGAGCAGACGGGCTGGATGTTAGCAGTAGGTGCCAGCTGGTACATTTTGCATAATGAACCTTGTAAAGTTATTCAACTGCGCATGTAGTCCCTCCAAGATTCTTCCATAGTCTCCTTCCGTTTGCTCTGTTCCACTCTGTACCTCTGAGGCTATCTGCAAGCTACGGTTAGGGACCGATCGACTCATTTTTTAGGTGAATAGAAAGAGTGTTCATAAGTTATGTAAATGCACAGCTGCCTTTTCTCTTTTTTTTGCAAAGGATGCTTTAGCTTATTGTTAACTAACAAATCTGCAATCTGGCCATTACATGGAAAAGAATGATAATATCCAAATATGCTTATTTATATGACAAAATTAAGAGGTGTGTTTGTATGACAGTGTTAATAATTACATATCAAGTGTCATAATCACTGGAGAAGTTGCACTAAGGCTTCAAGATGCACTAAAGTAATTTCATCCAGGCTACAATTGTCTCGTAGAAAACTTGACAGTACCATATTTAAATTTCTTGTACACCACTGTCGTATACACAGTCGGATTCACTCATTGTGTACATATATATGACGCACATATTTCATAAGGATAGCTTGTTCTACACAACTCTTGAACAGAAGGTCCACCATGTTCTGTTGTCAATAACTTTACTACAAGAGATACATTACGTTTCAGATGCCAATATATCCTGAATTAGCAGCTCCCCTCATCATCTGACAGAGATATCTTGGCTGGCTAGAAGAGACAAAGTAACTATAAATGAGCTTGCAGCTGAACATCCAGACAGTACCTGAAAAAATAGGAACATCATCTATTTTTAGAAGCATATCCATATGAGAGGTCAACCAAATTATCTGATTGGGTAAGAATAAACTTTATGCTAAAGACCATTTCAGTGACACTGCTTAAGATTTGTGTACCAGATCATGGCTCTTACTCCTAAAACCATTGGTGAGTGTTGATTGTAAAAAATATATTCTTACTTGCTGCCATTACAAAATATATTCTTGTTCCAGATCTTGACCTTAATGTCTGCTCTTCATTCCTGCAAGTACATGAGGTACAGAAAAAATTAAAAGAAGGGGACTACAACTAACCTGAAATTGTTATAAATCAAGTGAAGAATCATATTTTCTTGTAGAGAAAAGGGATACACCCCTTGCTTTCATTTATTAGAATGAAACCTGAAAGTGTGATTTCTCGGTTGCGAGCATCGGACTTAGTTCAGAAACAGTTGAACAAAAATAGCGATAGCCATAGGCACAGGTCGGTCAGAGTACATCTACAAGTAAAATTCACATGTACTACAATTACATGTATCAAAAATTTGTGAGATGATTCCAGGCATGTACGCTAGATCAGTATTGTTATTTTAAAGAATTGTTTGAATGTGGATTGCAACAAAGAAAAAAGGCATGAATAAGAAGAACTAGTAATGAATTCAGAAAGTTCAATTGGACATTAAAGTGCAGTTTCATTTTACGATCAACAAAGTGAATCAAAATAAGACACTTCAAAGTATATTCTACTCCAGACATGTACGCTAACTCGCTTTTTCACATACAAGTCATAACATTCATGCACAAATCTTACTTTATAGGCTGCAGGAGATATGAAAATTGTTTACAAATTAAGTATGGGAACAACGAGCACATCTATTTGCCTGTTTGCTACACCATTGCTGCAATTGGGGGAAATTGACAGATGGGAGGAAACATAATATTTGGATAACTCAATAAGAGATCATACCCTGGATACTTTAAGCTGCAGAAGATGGCCGGCTTTGCGATGGCTGGGTCAATGTTGCCCAGACCTACAGCATGGCGGCGCTACATGTAAGCGCTCGTCGGTGGCGCGGTCGTTTCAGGGGAGAGGGGGCGCTTGTACAGAGCTGGAATTAGGTACAAAATACAGTAGGGAGAAGGTCAGAGTGGCCCAGCAGAGGGGGAGGTGGAGGAGAGAGAGGCGATGAAGCAAATCGCTAACCCTAGCTTGCAAATCCTCGGTGTACAGGTACAGAAGGGAGAAGAGCGAAGGGAAGAAGACGATGGGATCTTGGAAGGACTGCTTGTGTAGTTGAATGACTTTACAAGGTCCATTGTGTGAAATGTACCGGCTGCCACCTTATACTAAGATCCAACCCGTCTGTTCTTCATCCAGTGGCTCAGAATCAGTCGGCGCATTCGTTGCACCAATTCATCCGGTGCACAGGATACGTTCTCCTAGGAAGGGATGAGGCAATCTTCTAGCTAATTTAGATTTTTTTTTGGACACCAATAAAACAGAGTGACCGCCTTGGGATTGATTATTTGTTGTGCTAGAATTTGTTTCATTAATGCGTGCTAGAATTTGTTTCTCCCGTTGCAACGGGCACATTTACTATATATATGCGTATCCTCGTGCTTCTCTTCCCACTCGATCATAATAGCCTATGTGACATGTAGTAAAAAGTGTTAACTTCATTACTTTCTCCGTCACGGTTTAGAAGACGTGCTTAGAATTCTCTGGGATCTCGGTGGTTATCTATTGGTTCTGAGATGGGCTAAAAAATAACATTCACACTACACATGCATATAGAAATAATATATCGGAGTACTAATTAGCTACTAAAAATAAATGCAATGCGCCTTAAACCTTGTCTATTATGGAAACACATGCAAATTTAACTGTGCCTTCTAAACTGTGATGGAGGGAGCACTATAGATGCATGGTCATAAATTGATAGTAATAGCCCGTGTGACATGTAGTAAAAATGTTAACTTCATTACTACTCCCTCCATCTAGGTGAATTAGGCATCTTAGAGCATGGTTAATAAGAGAGACAGCGGCCGGTTCTATAGTCATGTCCATGTCATCTATAGTCTTCATACAGCCAACACCATATAATAGGACAGCTATAGGTTAGCTGTTGGGTTGGTTTTAAGTATTAATCTTTGCATGCTGGGATTGGGAGGAATGGCAAAGCGCTGGTTTACAGGCAGCAGCTCGGGCTGCAAGCCAGCTATTGCGCCTCGTAACATGCGTATAGGTGGGTGACTAGCTCTCTCTCCTCACTTCTCTCTCTTCCATGTAGGATTTTTGTGACGTGGCAAGTCTTGTAGCCTGCTGAGTAGGACTTATTATACTTGCTCTTAGAAGGTGCACCGTAACCTAGGCGCAAAGAGATTGGACTAGGAAAAATAATTGAATGGCGGATGAAGTCAATCACATTATTCTTTTCTCAACTAAAAATGTGCTATTAATTAGAAGACCTCTTCAAATACCAATAGCGTCCCGTAGAAATTGCATGCATTGGTCCTTCAATTAATAGATGGGGTCTAATTAATATGCATGCAACTAGTACTACTCTTTCACGCCATAGTGTTCTGAAATTATTTGGTTTTCGTAAGGTGATTTATACACTTAGATGAAGGGAGTATATAGGCATGGTCGTAAATTGATAGTAATGTCTGATGTAATATATAATAAAACTTACTGGTCTCTTTACTGTGAAAGCCTGCGTGAACAATCAGTGGTAATGTCCTATGTAACATGTAGTAAAAATGATAATCTATTTACTACATATGCACGTGTTATTCAATGCTCAACCCATGGAATAATTGGTTTGTTCATTCTGTAAGATGCTTAGTGTTCTGTAGTAAAAATACTAGATTCATTTACTATTTAATCTGGCATTAAACTTGATGGTAAAACGCTTTGCAGTTTGTAGTGAATGTGGTAGACTCTTTTACAATTTAATTCTAGGTTTAGGTTCTATCGTAATACACTTAGCTTCCAGTAATAATACCCATGGATCCTTTTACCACCAATTACTACAGGAGGGAGGTTTACATGAGGGGTGGATTTGGTTGGTTGGTTGGTTTTTCATCACCCCGGATGTAGAATAAGTTATTCTTGGTAATCTTACAATTATTTCATAATTAAATTACGTTTGGAATTCAAATAGTTATATTCCTATTGATTCACTATGTAAAATTTGGCATAAGAATATAAAAATATAGGTTACAAGACAAGAAAATTTGTAGTTTATGTGTATTTTACATTATGTTTTTACGTTCGTAATTTTACATAACATAAAATATTTTTTACAATTTTTTTTTCTTCTTACAGTCTCTTTTTACGTCGGAAATAAGACAAAACTTACGGAACGTAAATTACGGTGCATTGATGGTAAAATAGAGGGGGGTGAAGAATAACTATTCCTCACCCAGGATGATGAATAGCGCGACCTTGGGTCGCGCTATTCATCACCCTGGGTGAAGAATAACTATTCTTCACCCCCTCTCTATTTTGACATCAATGCACCATATTTTTAAGTTTTGTAAATTTTGTCTTATTTCATACGTAAAAAAAGAACATAAGAAAATATATGCTCGTCATAAAAAATATTTTATGTTACTTAAAATTACGAACGTAAAATCATAGTGTAAAACATATATAAATGTGATATTTCTGGTCTTATAACTTATTTTTTTTGTTTTCTTATATCAAATTTTACGTAGTGAATCAATATGAATGTTACTATTTGTATCCCAAACGTAATTTGTTTATGAAGATTACCTCGGGTGAAGAATAACTTATTCTGCACCCTGGGTGATGAATAGTAACACTATATATATATATATATATATATATATATATATATATATATATATATATATATACGGTGGCGCTAAAGTGAGCCTGAGCGCAGAATGCTAATTATACGCTCCGGCCAGATCGCATGGGTCACTCGGCCTAATCAACGATTTTTTATTCCACCTGATCGTAAACTCTTTTGGTATATATGGTAATAGAATTAAAACGGTTACTATGTGCAGACACGGTCCCCGCTCCGCCAAATCGTGCCACTTTTTTCCCACCTTGATAGTAAAACCTTTGGTGAATATAGTAACAGAATTAAATTAATTACTATATGCATGGTCGCAGTTCCTGATCCACCAAACCAATCCACTTTTTTGCTTGTATGAAGAGTGTCCGCTTCTAGTAATGGTAATGGTGTTACGAGCCAATTGCAAGTAGGTAGTTTGTGATGATTGTATTACTATATGGTAATTAGAACTACTATGGCCATGTATAGATGGATATCACCACAATGTGAGTGTTTTTACTGTCTGTCTGTCTAACTTAGAGACGGTAGTAAATTCCTAGTCAGCATGTAGTAACCTATTTGTAGCTTTTACTACAACTGGTAGATTTTACTAATCCAGGAGACATGTGGATAGGATCATACGAGTGGTGTTTTTGTTACCATCATTAATTACTACGTAGTCAAAGGCTTTTTAGTCGAGCATAGGATCCTGGGCTGGTAATTACTAGAGCAAAGGCACATGTAGTAATTTTTTGCGTCTGTTACGATGGTTTCAAGAGTTGGTTACGATTAGACGATTAGGCGGATGGCACCGGGCCTAGTTTCGCGGGAGTTATGCCCGTTGCTTGACCAGCGCGCAGAATAAAGAGTATGCGCTCAGGCTCAGTTTAGCAAACCTATATATATATATATATATATATATATATATATATATATATATATATATATATATATAGTGTTACTATTCATTACGTAAAATTTGACATAAGAAAATAAAAATATAGATCATAAGACAAGAAAATTTACAGTTTATGTGTATTTTACATTATGTTTTTATGTTTGTAATTATACATAACATAAAATATTTTTTATGACGATTATATATTTTCTTATGGTCTCTTTTTACGTCGGAAATAAGACAAAATTTACGGAATGTAAAATTATGGTGCATTGATGGTAAAATAGAGGGGGGTGAAGAATAACTATTCCTCACCCAGGGTGACGAATAGTCAATCTCAGTGATACTATTCATCCCCCAGAGTGCAGAATAAGTTATTCTTCACCCGAGGTAATCTTACGATCATTTCATAATTAAATTACGTTTGGAATTCAAATAGTTACATTCCTATTGATTCACTACGTAAAATTTGGCATAAGAAATATAGGTCATAAGACAAGAAATTTGCAGTTTATGTGTATTTTACATTATATTTTTACGTTTGTAATTTTACATAACATAAAATGTTTTTTACGACTATTCTATATTTTATTACAGTCTCTTTTCACATCGGGAATAAGACAAAACTTACGGAACGTAAAATTACGGTCCATTGATGGTAAAATAGAGGGGGTGAAGAATAACTATTCCTCACTCAGGGTGACCAATAGTCAATCCCTATATATATAGCCACACCTGTATTAGGGTGTAGAGCATTATTCTCTAATCATAACAAAGTTCACCGAAAGAATGCTTGGACGTCCATTGAGTATCTAGCTAGTAATTCGTAATTTCGATAGAGTGGTTCTCTCAATTACTTGTCATGTTTGGTGATCTATGATATGATTCTTATTTTATATTATTTTAAGGGTATTAAGTAATTGTGATCTACAGTAAGATCCTTATTTGGTGTGAACTTCCTTGTACTGCACTGAGTTGATTGCAACCAAGTTAAGTGTTCTGTAGGTGGAGGTTACATTCATGTGTATGTAGGCAACTTCTGAAAAAAGAAAGTATGATATTTGTGCCTTGTTCCGTATTCGTACGATGTATGATCTGGTTGGCAGGTCGCAGTTGTTGACATTTTGTCTTTATTATTTCTTTTCTTTTGCTGTCATCACACGAACACACACACACACGGCACACACCCGGATGTATAGCATGAATGTAGCCAATGTATTATACATGTACTAAACCTGGCCAGGTTTAGTTTATCTGTTTTTTTAACTTTTTCTTATCAGTGAAAACCGGACCAACCAGGATGGGACACGTGCATTATTGGGGGACCTGGCGGGGTCTACGGCTGTGTGCGTTTAGCGTTTGTGGGTGGGATTCTGGCTGCAGCACGCTATTGGTTGCATGCATGCACGATGGAGCAGTTCTCATTGGCTTGCATGCGTGGTCTGTATTCAGTTTCGATTTGATTACATCGTTATTGGCGTTTTGTGGTTGGCTCTGCATGCTTCTCCCTAGACTGCCGCTTTGTATTTTTCTTTCCTCGATGTGCTTTGTCTTCTCCCGTTTGTCTGTCTATGCCTGTGTGCGCTGGTGCGGGACTGCTAGGTGGGCCTGCATTTGAACGTGGGTTCTGGTGCCATAGGTGAATTCCATACTGGTGGCTGTTTTGATTTTGGATTTCTCCTACGACACGGGTGCTTTTTCTGAAGCCGGTCGCCGCTTCGGCTGTGCTTTCATGCTGTGGTTGTTTCGGTTTTGGATTTCTCCTGCGGCACGGACTCCCTTCTTAAATCAGCCGCCGCTTCGTTCGTGCTTTCCAGGCGTGAGGTCGCTTTTCTCCGTCATTCTAGCTGCTTCTCTTCTGCATTGAGTGGTTGTCTTCAACTTGTGTTTCGCTTCGTCGTTGGATGCTATAAATACGGGGCTCTCATTTGTCTTCGTTTCGGTCACTTGCGCGTTCGTCACTGCATTTAGCGGTATAATTTATTAGAGGTGGAGATGGTTACTCCTGCTGTTATCCGGTCTGGTCGAGGCCGGCGGGGGTGTCCTCCTGGATCCGGGCGGCTGTTATCGGCCGTGTGCGTAATGACGGCGGTCGTTCTCCTGCGGCTCATTTAGGGCATGTATAATGGTGTTATTTTAGAAGTGTCACATAGGATAAATGATGAGGTGGAGGAGAGAGAACTCATAAGAGAAGGCTTTGAAGATAAGGCTAAAAGATGATTCATTATAGACATTTTTTTTGTCATCTTTAAATTACATGCAAAACTTAAGATAAGACTATCTTATCAACCATTGTAAATGCCCTTAGGGCGGCGTTGCCGCCGTGCTGTTCGCCGGCCGTTGCGTCCTGCACGGGTTGGTAAGTTTCTTTCCTGTAGATTTTTTCCTCTCCTTTCCTGTAGATACGTGTGTTCGCCCGTGTTGCCTCGCTCGGTCTCTCCAGATATTTCTGTCGAGAAGTATTGAGTCCAATCTCCGCCACCGCTTGGCCGCCCATTGCGCATATAAAAGGACCCCCGGCAGGCTCTCGCCTCATCTTCTTTCAATCCCCATCTGGCCATCTCCTCTTTGTGGAAGCCATGCGGAGGAGCGCCCATCCAGGCTGCCGGTGCCCCTGGCCACTGGATCCCTCCCCCGGCGTCGTCGTTCGAGGCACCGCCGCGGCGCCGTCCCGCTTCTGCCGCCGCGGCCATCTCCACGACGATGTGGCAGACCTCCTCTCGGAGCTCCACGTTGAAGGCTGGGCCGAGCTGCCGCTGCCTGGGTCCCCCGTGTGCGCTGCCCGCATCCTGTTCACTGCCGCAGTGCTGCCATCGGCGTGCTTCGCGCTACCCTCCACCACACTCCCGGTTGGCACCATGCCGCCGATGATGATCCCATGGTGATGACGACATGCAGCCTATCCTTGCTGCGCTGGAGGTCGTCCATCCTCCACCCTCTGCCGGGGACGAGGTACGCCGCGGTGCATTCATCCATGCTTCACCCCTTCCGACCCATCTCGGACGGCGCCGCACTGTGGTAGCAGCCAGTCGCGACGAGACCGGCAACGCCTCCGCGTGCGGGCAGCGCACTTTCAAGGCCCGGTTGCAGTTCGCCGCATGCCGCCATCACCGAGCGTACGTGCTTTCCGTCAACAAGAGCACGGACCACAGCACGTACACTATGCCGCTGCACTGTTTGTCCTTCAAGATTAGCTGCATGATTATCCGTCAAAAACCAGTCATCTGAAGGACAGACCGTCGTTTGCGGGCCGTGTGCTGTTTGTTAGCTGCTTCCACCAGGTGTGAGAGATCAATAGAGAACGAGACGGCGTACAGGAATCAAAAATAAATTCGTCTCTCTCTCTCTCTCTCTCTCTCTCTCTCTCTCTCTCTCTCTCTCTCTCTCTCTCTCTCTCTCTCTCTCTCTCCTTTTGCTTTCTCTCTCTCTCTCTCTCCTTTTGCTTTTTGATGTACGTGTTTCATGCATGCAGCTCCGCTGACGTGCTACTCTGTTTGAGTTCTTCTGTTTGAAGTATGAGAGAAATCAAATTCCTATGTATAGTGAGCCTTCCAATTTGCACTAATTATTTATGCAACTTTTGATGTACTTGAGGTGCAGGAATCTACAAGCAAGTTTGATAATGCAGCGTATGTAGTTCCTACTATAGAATCTCTAAAAAGGCTTATATTTATGAACGGATGGAGTATTAGTTGATAACATGCGGAGCTCAATCTAATGAATCAGAAACGAAGTGTGGACATAGTACTACATTTAGTGTTTAAGGTTTTTGCAGATTGAGCATTTGTGGTTTCATGAATTTTCACTATTTTGAAGATGTGGTGACCGCAGGCACAACCGCACAATCATATTATTATTTTTGTATTTTTTGTTTGAAGGAAGGCCTACTCCTCTTGGTAAGTTCACCTTTTTTACTGTGCCTGTGCCGCTGCTGCTACTGATAATTTCCTTCTGTATCTGATTCTATATTGTATATATGGTTGGTATTTGAGTGATGCCTACTCGGTCCATCTTTCCTTTTATCTCCATGTAGAACTAGGTGTGACACCTACTGAAGTAGCGTGCAGAAAATCCATGCCATTTGGCGGCCTCAACGAAGCGCAACGTTGACTCACTTACCTGTACATGCTCTATATATTACCGGTTGTGCATTCACGAGCAAGATCAGCTCAGTATACCACAATGGACGAAGCTTACCGCCCCCAAAGAGCATCCTCCGTAGCAAAGCAAATTAAGAAGGGCAAACATCCAGTCCTAAATTTTGATCATGGGAGCGGAAGCAGCTCGGTAAGCTCTTGGCTTCACCTAACTTTTTGTCTTCGTTTATCCCTTGCAAGTAGCAACTTATCATATTACAAATTCTACCATGCAGGAGGAGAATCTTATAGTATATACATTCCAAGACGACCAATACTTGAAACAGTGAGTGAACAGTTGGCCTAAAAGTACAAGGCTACTCCTGTTGGTATGTACATGAAGGTATGATACAAGCGTCCGTACTAATTGCTCTGCCATGACAGAGATATAGTTTCAGAGAATCCTCCATTACATATGAAGGAGAGGCAGCTAATATAGAAGATGAAGCAATGGAAAAGGCAGCTCAGGTGGCGTTACAATGCATCTGTGCAGACTATAATATTTCTATCGAAGACCATAATTACTATGCCCTTGAAGTCACAAAGGAAAGGTTGTTTACAGCAAGAGAGAAGGCTCAAACAAAGCAATGGTGGTTCAACATGGTCCGCCAGCAAGTAACTGCACAGCAAAATGAAATTACAAGACAAACAATGATTCTGGCAAAGATATGCAACAACTTCTTTGATATATTACCACTTCGCATGTATCCCCAGCGTCCAAACAACGACGATCCCATTATCACATACACAGGCGCGAACCCTCCCGTCGGACGTGTGCGGGAATTTGCAAAATCACTATCACTTTGTCACAAGCACCAATCCTGCAGGAGGGTATACTAGGATGATCTAATCCACCAACAACTACTTCTAGCTCATTTATGTAGTGTGTTTGTGTTTCTATATACAGTTCTTTGCCTACAGTGAACTGTATGTAGTTTAAATAGTTTGTTTGCCTCAGAAGTGTGCCACTTTTAATTTGTATCTTTGTATCCCTACATTTGAAAAAATTTAATAGCTTTATATGCGCGGTTTCTTTAATATAATGTCTATATGCACTGTTCTGAGATTAAATGTGCATGCACTGATCCACTCTTGAATCAATAGATTGCACATTTGCAAGTGATCATCGAGCGCGGCGTGCCGCCGCGCGGGTTACGCTAGTATGTTACAAGAACAAGTGAGCAAACAAAGCAAAGCCAACAAGTAGCAAAAAGACCGATCATCACGTACGTCGGTTGTAGTCTCCGAGGGCTAGTAGCATCTGACCACATACATACATTCCGATCTGGCACCTTGTATCGTCGTTTGGCCGTTTGGCTTTATCCATGTACACACCTGATCTGCTCCGTGACAGCACTTGCATTGCACGATTCAGCCACCCGTTTAAGCAAGCATGAACTTCAGTTTCACATGGCGTCCTTGGCCCGATCGATAATGGCTCCGACGCACGGCATCACCAACACGTTTCTCAAAAATGAAATGTTCTGCCGAAAACAATTGAGGGCCTAGATGTGTGGGGTGAACCGATGAGCAATTGCGGCAAAGCAACAGCAGCGCGGTACGTACCAAAGAAAAAAGACACTTCATTAGTGACCTTAATTGTGTTGCTTAGCTATGAAAGGAAAATGTGTTCAACGAGTGTATATTTTTTTTCGATTATACTCCAAGTGTATCTCTGATTGTCACTCAATATATTCACCTTTTCATTGCAAAAGAAAAAAAGGAAAATGAATTAGAATCGCGCATCCGATTGTAGAGTACGCTCCAATATATAATGAGACCACATGTCATTGAGGTTAGCAGGCGTGTGCGGTCCACGATGTTTTCTTTTCCTCCTTTTCCCTCTGAGAACACACATGCAAACTTTCATCCATGCTAGCTTAGGAATTACTTACTCCTGAAGTTGCATTTCCTATAAGTAGCCCTGCCCCTTGGCAAAGCACTAGTAACAAATCAAGCAATGTCGTCACTATTTGCTTAGCTACTGCAAGCATTCACTCACTAGTAGCAAGGCAAACATGACACGCCGCTGCATCTGCCCTCCAGGTTGGACACCAGTTGCTTCTGTCTCTCTCGGTCTCTCCCCAATTCCTCTCGCGAATCCCCCTTCTCTTGCCACCTAGAGACCCATCTCCCGTCGCGCAGCACCAAGCGGATTTCAAGATCCCCTGGGATGTAAGGAGAAGCCATGACGTTCGTCTCAAACTAGCTCCGCCTCATGTTGTGCATTATCTGCCATGCTCTCGTCCAGTGGTGACGTAGCCAGGATTTTCGGTTAGGGTTGTCTAATTAATATAAAATATATATTTACACCACAAATACAACATACCGGCATACTAACAGAGATAGAGCTATGCGTTAAGATGAAGGGGCCAATGCCCCTCACCCCCTCCGCAAACTATTTGGTGACCAAAGGTATGTACTAAATCAGTGGTGTGGATGAATGGGCGCAGTTTCTGCAAAACTTGGTTAATGATTGTTCCATCCGTGCGTTGATTTTGCAGTGAGTCCGACTCCATCGGCGTCCAATGGAGCCAAGGTTCCCTTGAACGACAGTATGTCATATGCTCGCCGGTGCCCACCAAGGAGGAGCCTACCTTCGAAAAGGTGCTCCGTCGTGACAATATCCGAGTTGCCTACGTCCAGCACTACCTCGGTGGGCTCTAGTAGTTGGTGTAGGTCAAGGTGTCGATAGAACTAGCTTCTGCCTTAGGCACACTGGAGTACATCATCACAGTCGGCATCGACTCGCCGACGGTGTAGCAGGCCATGATTATGGACACTGGCAACGACGTGTCGTGGGTACACTACAACTCCATGGTCAGGTCGGTGCTTGTCGACCCCAACAACTCCACCACCTACACCTCGTTTTCGTGCGACTTCATGGCGTGCACACAGCTCGGCATGGAAGGCAACGACTGCTCCAACTCGCAATGCCAGTACATGGTCCCATGGCCATCTCAAGAAATTTGGGGGCCTAAAACGAAAATGTAAGTACAACATACTCTCACTTAATTATTTAACTTCAAATATGTCTTATTTGGTACAGTATTTAGGAAATACATCAAATACTAACGGTAATATAGTAAAGATGGTACTAAAGCAATAAACTAACCTCATTTTCTACCAAAAAGCAGCACTCTTCAAGTATTTCTTTAAATGAAATCTTTGATCAAATCTTCATATCTATTAATCTTCTCCAAGACATCATTTTCAAGTGCTATTGTTGCCAATCCATTGAGTCTTTCTTGTGTCATAGTAGAACTCGAGTAGGATTTCAACAACTTGAGTTTAGAAAAAGTCATTTTCACATATGCAAATGTCACATGAATGGTTAATAAAATTTTGTATGCAATAACAACATAAGGATAGATTAAGGAGCACTTCTTAAAAAAATCAGAATATCAAGTGGGCCCATTGATTTCTGAAGTGAGTCCTAGAGAAAAAGTAGCTCGCAAGACAATTCAAGTCCATCAATATCTTTATGTTCTCCATTCTTAAGTGCATCTTCAAGATTAACACAGGCAACCAACAAACTCTTGTCATCCAAGGATCGCAGCCAGCTAAAGTAAACAAGAAACCAAATATTTTTTCATACCCCTCGTACTATTCAAATCTTGTGTTAAGTGAAACTATAGCTTGATCAACAATATGCAAAAAAATATTGACCCTAAATGACTCCTCTGCCAATTGTGAAATAATAGATGGATCATCTGCGCCCTCATCATATTGCCTTTTTCTCTTAGTTTTACGCTTGCGGAACTCTGGATTAATATCCATCTCCATTGCTATTTTTGCACCTTCCAATGCTTTTGAAAAGCTAGTTTATCTATACATAGTGAAGAAGGAAATCAAGCCTTTTACAAACTCAATTGCATTATCAATAAGCATATCCTTTGGCTGTAACTCTTTGTTGATCAAATTAACAGCTGATAATATTTCATACCATATGATTATTGACACTAAGAATTCAAAGTCACAAAGATCATTTTGTGCCGATGATTGAGCTTCACTATTTGTCGATGGATCTTTATCATTTCCAGCCACTTGTAGTAAAGCCTCCCTTATTTCTGGTAGCTGAATCCTTATAGCCTTAACACTATCAACACAAATCTCCCAACGAGTATATGACAATGACTTGAGAGTCACACCTGAAGTTATTTTTGAGAAGAAAAAGTCTGCCACTACAAGCAATCATGCATGTGAAAATACCCAAGCATTTCTATTCTATTATGTTACTTGTACTTAACAAATATACAATAAATATAATTTATTTTAGTTTTAGTTCTCGTGATATTTCATATAACCAATTCTCATCGAAATATATTGTGACCAATTTACGTAATAACACGCAAGGTAGCATTTAGTTTTCTTAACTGTAGGAGCCAATTTTCACCTCTATAATTTCCTGCAAAGAAGTAAGCTACTCCCACCGATTCGAATTAATTGACACAAGCTCTATACAAGTATATTATATTATAGGTACGCCTACACATGGCACTTTTCCATAGTTCCCGATCGACAGCCATCAGATCACGCGGAAAAAACCACAAAGCTGATTTTCATCCATAATTTACACAAGATTTTTTGTAGTCAGGATGTGCAACAAAGGCATAGATAGCATGTTTCTGTTTCCACCACATTATTAGGGGAAGTTTTAGCCAAAAGGAAAAGAGAAACACCAGCAACTAGCTACGGGATGCCTCCTAAACCTTTGCCTGAATCTGCCTAGAGAAGTCCTCTGAACTTGGCTATGAAAAATCAGACAGGATGAATGACCCCTCAAATTTAAGGAGCCATTGGAAGGGTAAAATTTAAGGGAAGAGCTGGAGACCTTGTTAGCAACAGGCTAGGGTATCTCTCTATTGATGAACATGAAGGAAATATGCCCTAGAGGCAATAATAAAGTTATTATTTATTTCCTTATAATCATGATAAATGTTTATTATTCATGCTAGAATTGTATTAACCGGAAACATAATACATGTGTGAATACATAGACAAACAAAGTGTCACTAGTATGCCTCTACTTGACTAGCTCGTTAATCAAAGATGGTTATGTTTCCTGACCATGAACAATGAGTTGTTATTTGATTAACGAGGTCACATCATTAGTTGAATGATCTGATTGACATGACCCATTCCATTAGCTTAGCACCCGATCGTTTAGTATGTTGCTATTGCTTTCTTCATGACTTATACATGTTCCTATGACTATGAGATTATGCAACTCCCGTTTACCGGAGGAACACTTTGGGTGCTACCAAACGTCACAACGTAACTGGGTGATTATAAAGGAGCATTACAGGTGTCTCCAAAGGTAGATGTTGGGTTGGCGTATTTCGAGATTAGGATTTGTCACTCCGATTGTCGGAGAGGTATCTCTGGGCCCTCTCGGTAATACACATCACATAAGCCTTGCAAGCATTACAACTAATATGTTAGTTGTGAGATGATGTATTACGGAACGAGTAAAGAGACTTGCCGGTAACGAGATTGAACTAGGTATTGGATACCGACGATCGAATCTCGGGCAAGTAACATACCGATGACAAAGGGAACAACGTATGTTGTTATGCGGTCTGACCGATAAAGATCTTCGTAGAATATGTAGGAGCCAATATGGGCATCCAGGTCCCGCTATTGGTTATTGACCGGAGACGTGTCTCGGTCATGTCTACATTGTTCTCGAACCCGTAGGGTCCGCACGCTTAAGGTTACGATGACAGTTATATTATGAGTTTATGCATTTTGATGTACCGAAGGTTGTTCGGAGTCCCGGATGTGATCACGGACATGACGAGGAGTCTCGAAATGGTCGAGACGTAAAGATTGATATATTGGAAGCCTATGTTTGGATATCGGAAGTGTTCCGGGTGAAATCGGGATTTTACCGGAGTACCGGGAGGGTTACCGGAACCCCCCGGGAGCTATATGGGCCATAGTGGGCCTTAGTGGAAAAGAGAAGGGGCTGCCCTAGATGGGCTGCGCGCCTCCCCCCTTCCCCTAGTCCTATTAGGACTAGGAGAGGTGGCCGGCCCCCTCCTCCTCTTTTCCCCCTCCGCGAATCCTATTCCAACTAGGATTGGGGGGGAATCCTACTCCCAGAGGGAGTAGGACTCTCCTGGCACCAAGCTTGGCCGGCCAGCCTCTCCCCCTCTACTCCTTTATATACGGAGGCAGGAGGCACCTCTAGACACAAAAGTTGATCCACGTGATCTATTCCTTAGCCGTGTGCGGTGCCCCCTGCCACCATATTCCTCGATAATACTGTAGCGGAGTTTAGGCGAAGCCCTGCTGCTGTAGTACATCAAGATCGTCACCACGCTGTCGTGCTGACGGAACTCTTCCCCGACACTTTGCTGGATCAGAGTCCGGGGATCGTCATCGAGCTGAACGTGTGCTCGAACTCGGAGGTGCCGTAGTTTCGGTGCTTGATCGGTTGGATCGTGAAGACGTACGACTACTTCCTCTACGTCGTGTCATCGCTTCCGCAGTCGGTCTGCGTTGGGTACGTAGACAACACTCTCCCCCTCGTTGCTATGCATCACATGATCTTGCGTGTGCGTAGGAAATTTTTTGAAATTACTACGAAACCCAACAGTGGCATCCGAGCCTAGGTTATTTATGTTGATGTTATATGCACGAGTAGAACACAAGTGAGTTGTGGACGATACAAGTCATACTGCCTACCAGCATGTCATACTTTGGTTCGGCGGTATTGTTGGACGAGACGACCCGGACCAACCTTACGCGTACGCTTACGCGAGACCGGTTCCCTCGACGTGCTTTGCACATAGATGGCTTGCGGGCGACTGTCTCTCCAACTTTAGTTGAACCAAGTATGGCTACGCCCGGTCCTTGCGAAGGTTAAAACGGAGTCTATTTGACAAACTATCGTTGTGGTTTTGATGCGTAGGTGAGATTGGTTCTTACTTAAGCCCGTAGCAGCCACGTAAAACATGCAACAACAAAGTAGAGGACGTCTAACTTGTTTTTGCAGGGCATGTTGTGATGTGATATGGTCAAGGCATGATGCTGAATTCTATTGTATGAGATGATCATGTTTTGTAACCGAGTTATCGGCAACTGGCAGGAGCCATATGGTTGTCGCTTTATTGTATGCAATGCAATCGCGATGTAATGCTTTACTTTATTACTAAACGGTAGTGATAGTCGTGGAAGCATAAGATTGGCGAGACGACAACGATGCTACGATGGAGATCAAGGTGTCGCGCCGGTGACGATGGTGATCATGACGGTGCTTCGGAGATGGAGATCACAAGCACAAGATGATGATGGCCATATCATATCACTTATATTGATTGCATGTGATGTTTATCTTTTTATGCATCTTATCTTGCTTTGATTGACGGTAGCATTATAAGATGATCTCTCACTAAATTATCAAGAAGTGTTCTCCCTGAGTATGCACCGTTGCCAAAGTTCGTCGTGCCCAGACACCACGTGATGATCGGGTGTGATAAGCTCTACGTCCATCTACAACGGGTGCAAGCCAGTTTTGCACACGCAGAATACTCAGGTTAAACTTGACGAGCCTAGCATATGCAGATATGGCCTCGGAACACGGAGACCGAAAGGTCGAGCGTGAATCATATAGTAGATATGATCAACATAAACGATGTTCACCATTGAAAACTACTCCATCTCACGTGATGATCGGTTATGGTTTAGTTGATTTGGATCACGTAATCACTTAGAAGATTAGAGGGATGTCTATCTAAGTGGGAGTTCTTAAGTAATATGATTAATTGAACTTAAATTTATCATGAACTTAGTACCTGATAGTATCTTGCTTGTTTATGTTGATTGTAGATAGATGGCTCGTGCTGTTGTTCCGTTGAATTTTAATGCGTTCCTTGAGAAAGCAAAGTTGAAAGATGATGGTAGCAATTACACGGACTGGGTCCGTAACTTGAGGATTATCCTCATTGCTGCACAGAAGAATTACGTCCTGGAAGCACCGCTGGGTGCCAGGCCTGCTGCTGGAGCAACACCAGATGTTATGAACGTCTGGCAGAGCAAAGCTGATGACTACTCGATAGTTCAGTGTGCCATGCTTTACGGCTTAGAATCGGGACTTCAACGACGTTTTGAACGTCATGGAGCATATGAGATGTTCCAGGAGTTGAAGTTAATATTTCAAGCAAATGCCCGAATTGAGAGATATGAAGTCTCCAATAAGTTCTATAGCTGCAAGATGGAGGAGAACAGTTCTGTTAGTGAGCATATACTCAAAATGTCTGGGTATAATAATCACTTGATTCAATTGGGAGTTAATCTTCCGGATGATTGCGTCATTGACAGAATTCTCCAATCACTGCCACCAAGCTACAAGAGCTTCGTGATGAACTATAATATGCAAGGGATGAACAAGACTATTCCCGAGCTCTTCGCAATGCTGAAAGCTGCGGAGGTAGAAATCAAGAAGGAGCATCAAGTGTTGATGGTTAACAAGACCACTAGTTTCAAGAAAAAGGGCAAAGGGAAGAAGAAGGGGAACTTCAAAAAGAACGGCAAGCAAGTTGCTACTCAAGAGAAGAAACCCAAGTCTGGACCTAAGCCTGAAACTGAGTGCTTCTACTGCAAGCAGACTGGTCACTGGAAGCGGAACTGCCCCAAGTATTTGGCGGATAAGAAGGATGGCAAGGTGAACAAAGGTATATGTGATATACATGTTATTGATGTGTACCTTACTAGAGCTCGCAGTAGCACCTGGGTATTTGATACTGGTTCTGTTGCTAATATTTGCAACTCGAAACAGGGACTACGGAATAAGCGGGCACTGGCAAAGGACGAGGTGACGATGCGCGTGGGAAACGGTTCCAAAGTCGATGTGATCGCGGTCGGCACGCTACCTCTACATCTACCTTCGGGATTAATATTAGACCTAAATAATTGTTATTTGGTGCCAGCGTTGAGCATGAACATTATATCTGGATCTTGTTTAATGCGAGACGGTTATTCATTTAAATCAGAGAATAATGGTTGTTCTATTTATATGAGTAATATCTTTTATGGTCATGCACCCTTGAAGAGTGGTCTATTCTTATTGAATCTCGATAGTAGTAATACACATATTCATAATGTTGAAGCCAAAAGATGCAGAGTTGATAATGAAAGTGCAACTTATTTGTGGCACTGTCGTTTAGGTCATATCGGTATAAAGCGCATGAAGAAACTCCATACTGATGGACTTTTGGAACCACTTGATTATGAATCACTTGGTACTTGCGAACCGTGCCTCATGGGCAAGATGACTAAAACACCGTTCTCCGGTACTATGGAGAGAGCAACAGATTTGTTGGAAATCATACATACCGATGTATGTGGTCCGATGAATATTGAGGCTCGTGGCGGATATCGTTATTTTCTCACCTTCACAGATGATTTAAGCAGATATGGGTATATCTACTTAATGAAACATAAATCTGAAACATTTGAAAAGTTCAAAGAATTTCAGAGTGAAGTTGAAAATCATCGTAACAAGAAAATAAAGTTTCTACGATCTGATCGTGGAGGAGAATATTTGAGTTACGAGTTTGGTGTACATTTGAAAAACTGTGGAATAGTTTCGCAACTCACGCCACCCGGAACACCACAGCGTAATGGTGTGTCCGAACGTCGTAATCGTACTTTACTAGATATGGTGCGATCTATGATGTCTCTTACTGATTTACCGCTATCATTTTGGGGTTATGCTTTAGAGACGGCCGCATTCACGTTAAATAGGGCACCATCAAAATCCGTTGAGACGACGCCTTATGAACTGTGGTTTGGCAAGAAACCAAAGTTGTCGTTTCTTAAAGTTTGGGGCTGCGATGCTTATGTGAAAAAGCTTCAACCTGATAAGCTCGAACCCAAATCGGAGAAATGTGTCTTCATAGGATACCCAAAGGAGACTGTTGGGTACACCTTCTATCACAGATCCGAAGGCAAGACATTCGTTGCTAAGAATGGATCCTTTCTAGAGAAGGAGTTTCTCTCGAAAGAAGTGAGTGGGAGGAAAGTAGAACTTGATGAGGTAACTGTACCTGCTCCCTTACTGGAAAGTAGTACATCACAGAAAACTGTTTCAGTGACACCTACACCAGTTAGTGAGGAAGCCAATGATAATGATCATGAAACTTCAGATCAAGATACTACTGAACCTCGTAGATCAACCAGAGTAAGATCCGCACCAGAGTGGTACGGTAATCCTGTTCTGGCAAGTCATGCTACTAGATCATGATGAACCTACGAACTATGAAGAAGCGATGGTGAGCCCAGATTCCGCAAAGTGGCTTGAAGCCATGAAATCTGAGATGGGATCCATGTATGAGAACAAAGTATGGACTTTGGTTGACTTGCCCGATGATCGGCAAGCAATTGAAAATAAATGGATCTTTAAGAAGAAGACTGACGCTGATGGTAATGTTACTGTCTACAAAGCTCGACTTGTCGCAAAAGGTTTTCGGCAAGTTCAAGGGATTGACTACGATGAGACCTTCTCACCCGTAGCGATGCTTAAGTCCGTCCGAATCATGTTAGCGATTGCCGCATTTTATGATTATGAAATTTGGCAGATGGATGTCAAAACTGCATTCCTGAATGGATTTCTGGAAGAAGAGTTGTATATGATGCAACCGGAAGGTTTTGTCGATCCAAAGGGAGCTAACAAAGTGTGCAAGCTCCAGCGATCCATTTATGGACTGGTGCAAGCCTCTCGGAGTTGGAATAAACGTTTTGATAGTGTGATCAAAGCATTTGGTTTTATACAGACTTTCGGAGAAGCCTGTATTTACAAGAAAGTGAGTGGGAGCTCTGTAGCATTTCTGATATTATATGTGGATGACATATTGCTGATTGGAAATGATATAGAATTTCTGGATAGCATAAAGGGATACTTGAATAAAAGTTTTTCAATGAAAGACCTCGGTGAAGCTGCTTACATATTAGGCATTAAGATCTATAGAGATAGATCAAGACGCTTAATTGGACTTTCACAAAGCACATACCTTGACAAAATTTTGAAGAAGTTCAAAATGGATCAAGCAAAGAAAGGGTTCTTGCCTGTGTTACAAGGTGTGAAGTTGAGTAAGACTCAATGCCCGACCACTGCAGAAGGTAGAGAGAATATGAAAGATGTTCCCTATGCATCAGCCATAGGATCTATCATGTATGCAATGCTGTGTACCAGACCTGATGTGTGCCTTGCTATAAGTTTAGCAGGGAGGTACCAAAGTAATCCAGGAGTGGATCACTGGACAGCGGTCAAGAACATCCTGAAATACCTGAAAAGGACTAAGGATATGTTTCTCGTATATGGAGGTGACAAAGAGCTCACCGTAAAAGGTTACGTTGATGCAAGCTTTGACACTGATCCGGACGATTCTAAATCGCAAACCGGATACGTGTTTACATTAAACGGTGGAGCTGTCAGTTGGTGCAGTTCTAAACAAAGCGTCGTAGCGGGATCTACATGTGAAGCGGAGTACATAGCTGCTTCGGAAGCAGCGAACGAAGGAGTCTGGATGAAGGAGTTCATATCCGATCTAGGTGTTATACCTAATGCATCGGGTCCAATGAAAATCTTTTGTGACAATACTGGTGCAATTGCCTTGGCAAAGGAATCCAGATTTCACAAAAGGACCAAACACATCAAGAGACGCTTCAACTCCATCCGGGATCTAGTCCAGGTGGGAGACATAGAGATTTGCAAGATACATACGGATCTGAATGTTGCAGACCCGTTGACTAAGCCTCTTCCACGAGCAAAACATGATCAGCACCAAGGCTCCATGGGTGTTAGATTCATTACAGTGTAATCTAGATTATTGACTCTAGTGCAAGTGGGAGACTGAAGGAAATATGCCCTAGAGGCAATAATAAAGTTATTATTTATTTCCTTATAATCATGATAAATGTTTATTATTCATGCTAGAATTGTATTAACCGGAAACATAATACATGTGTGAATACATAGACAAACAAAGTGTCACTAGTATGCCTCTACTTGACTAGCTCGTTAATCAAAGATGGTTATGTTTCCTGACCATGAACAATGAGTTGTTATTTGATTAACGAGGTCACATCATTAGTTGAATGATCTGATTGACATGACCCATTCCATTAGCTTAGCACCCGATCGTTTAGTATGTTGCTATTGCTTTCTTCATGACTTATACATGTTCCTATGACTATGAGATTATGCAACTCCCGTTTACCGGAGGAACACTTTGGGTGCTACCAAACGTCACAACGTAACTGGGTGATTATAAAGGAGCATTACAGGTGTCTCCAAAGGCAGATATTGGGTTGGCGTATTTCGAGATTAGGATTTGTCACTTCGATTGTCGGAGAGGTATCTCTGGGCCCTCTCGGTAATACACATCACATAAGCCTTGCAAGCATTACAACTAATATGTTAGTTGTGAGATGATGTATTACAGAACGAGTAAAGAGACTTGCCGGTAACGAGATTGAACTAGGTATTGGATACCGACGATCAAATCTCGGGCAAGTAACATACCGATGACAAAGGGAACAACGTATGTTGTTATGCGGTCTGACCGATAAAGATCTTCGTAGAATATGTAGGAGCCAATATGGACATCCAGGTCCCGCTATTGGTTATTGACCGGAGATGTGTCTCGATCATGTCTACATTGTTCTCGAACCCGTAGGGTCCGCACGCTTAAGGTTACGATGATAGTTATATTATGAGTTTATGCATTTTGATGTACCTAAGGTTGTTCGGAGTCCCGGATGTGATCACGGACATGACGAGGAGTCTCGAAATGGTCGAGACGTAAAGATTGATATATTGGAAGCCTATATTTGGATATCGGAAGTGTTCCGGGTGAAATCGGGATTTTACCGGAGTACCGGGAGGGTTACCGGAACCCCCCGGGAGCTATATGGGCCATAGTGGGCCTTAGTGGAAAAGAGAAGGGGCTGCCCTAGATGGGCTGCGTGCCTCCCCCCTTCCCCTAGTCCTATTAGGACTAGGAGAGGTAGCCGGCCCCCTCCTCCTCTTTTCCCCCTCCGTAAATCCTATTCCAACTAGGATTGGGGGGGAATCCTACTCCCAGAGGGAGTAGGACTCTCCTGGCGCACCAAGCTTGGCTGGCCAGCCTCCCCCCTCTACTCCTTTATATACGGAGGCAGGAGGCACCTCTAGACACAAAAGTTGATCCACGTGATCTATTCCTTAGCCGTGTGCGGTGCCCCCTGCCACCATATTCCTCGATAATACTGTAGCGGAGTTTAGGCGAAGCCCTGCTGCTGTAGTACATCAAGATCGTCACCACGCCGTCGTGCTGACGGAACTCTTCCCCGACACTTTGCTGGATCGGAGTCCGGGGATCGTCATCGAGCTGAACGTGTGCTCGAACTCGGAGGTGCCGTAGTTTCGGTGCTTGATCGGTTGGATCGTGAAGACGTACGACTACTTCCTCTACGTCGTGTCATCGCTTCCGCAGTCGGTCTGCGTTGGGTACGTAGACAATACTCTCCCCCTCATTGCTATGCATCACATGATCTTGCGTGTGCGTAGGAAATTTTTTGAAATTACTACGAAACCCAACAGAACATCACTCGGATCTGTAGCTCTAATTCGAAATTACAAGCAGGGAGAAAGGAGGAAGAGAGTTACAAGCAAACGGCGGACTGCCGTGCCAAACTGGCCGCCCTCACAAGGAAGCCGTCCTCCTTATTTATCCTACCTCGTGGTCCATTCCTTGCCAGCATAGCGCGTGGATGGGCGCCTGACCCTCCTGTGGGCCCCGACGTCAGTGGCTTCTTGACTGGGTCTTGGCTGCCCTGGCCGTCATCCTCCGTAACCGGCTCGGTGATGCTAACATTCCCTCTCCCTTGGAACACAGCTTGCCCCCAAGCTGTTGCACGAGGAAAACGCTACTGCAGTTCCTGTAAATCTTCCCAAGTCGCCAGGTCTTTAGTTTGCCCAGACCACTGAATTAAGCCTTGTGGTACAGCTATATCACCCACTCGACGGAATCTGCGCTGCAATACTCTGATTGGCACAGAAAGAATGGCATCAGTAGGTGGCAAAGCAGCTTCTACCTGACAGTGCTCCCCAAGCACTTCCTTTAGTTGAGAAACATGGATCACAGGGTGGATGCGAGACTTGGGCGGCAATTGAAGACGATAGGCCGTGGCACCAATGTGTTCAAGCATCGGAAACAGTCCATAGTACTTGAACAATAGCTTATGGTGAGCACGTGGAGCGACAGAAGATTGAATGTATGGCCGAAGTTTCAGAAATATAGAGTCGCCCACCTGGAACACGCGATCAGATCTTTTCTTATCGGCCTGGTACTTCATACGATTTCTGATGCGCTCCAAATGTTGTTGAAGAAGATGAAGTGTTAAAGCACGTTCTCCAAGCCATTATGTAAGCTCAGGAACTGAACAGGCATCGGATGAAGTGATCCCAAACTGACGAGCAGAGTGGCCGTATAGGACCTCAAAGGGCGATTTACCATCCAGGGCAGAATGCATGCTAGTATTATACTAGAATACAACAAGAGATAACCATTGCGCCCACTTGACAGGGCAGGCATGGGTGAAACAACACAAATACCCTTCCAGACACTGATTCACTCGTTCCGTAGTGCCATCTGTCTGCGGATGTTGAGAAGAACTCATGCGAAGTTTGACTCCGGAAAGAGCAGCCAATTCGCGCCAGAAACGGCTGGTGAAAATCCTGTCACGATCAGACACAATGGATTCAGGCATCCCGTGAAGCTTATGCACATTATCCATGAATGCGGCAGCCACCACTGGTGCAGTAAACGGATGAAACAGGCCGACGAAATGAGCATAACGGGACAATTTATCCACTACCACCATCACACAGTTAAAACGGCCGGAGTGTGGTAAACCTTCCACGAAATCCATTGTGAGCATCTGCCAATATTGCGAGGGGACCGGCAATGGTTCCAGTAGCCCCGGGTAGCGAGCGCGATCAGGCTTAGCGCGTTGACAGATAGAACATTCTTGCACATATTGATGGACAAAAGCGTGCAAACCCTTCCAATAAAAACTCTGCTTAATGCGGCGCAAGGTAACAGGTATACCAGAGTGCCCACCAATTGGAGAATCATGAAGAGCAGCAAGAATCCTTTGTTTGAGATCAGGAGAATCCGGAATCCAGACCCGGTCTTTGTAACGAATCAACCCATTGCGCAAGGAGTAATGATCATCTGTTGTAGTCGAGACGGCCAAGCGAGCCAGCAACTCTTGTGCTGCAGGTCCGAAGTATAAGCATCCACGATGTCCATCATCCAAGCAGGACGGCCATGGCTAACAGTCGCTAAACAAGTGTCAGGTGCAGGTCTGTGCAACAAAGCATCAGCTGCTGCATTGCTAATCCCTTTTTTGTATTTGATCTGAAATTGTAAGCCGAGTAGCTCGGTAAAGACCTTCTGTTGCCACAGAGTATGCAGACGCTGGTCGCCCAAATGCGCCAAACTGCTGTGGTCTGTCATAATCAAAAATTCTAAATGTTGCAAGTATGGACGCCACTGTTCAACAGCTAGTAATATGGCCATATACTCTTTTTCATAAGTCGACAGACCCCTAGTTCTTGGACCCAGTCCCTTGCTTACATATGCCAGCGGGTGGCCGCGTTGCATCAGTACAGCGCCCATGCCTGTGTCACTTGCATCAGTCTCAACAACAAATTGAACTTTGAAATCCGGCAAGGCCAACACAGGGGCACTCACTAAAGCTTGCTTCAAGGTGTCAAAGGCTAATTGAGAGTCAGTTGTCCAGACAAACGGAACATTCTTGCTAAGCAAGTGTGTCAGAGGTTGGCTGATAACACCATACTGACGGACAAATTTACGGTAGTAACCTGACAGACCCAAAAACCCACGCGGTTCTTTGACAGAAGTAGGGACCAGCCAGTTCTGAACGTCAGTCACTTTCTGGGGATCAGTAGCAACACCTTCTTCTGACACCACATAACCGAGATACTGCACAGATCTCTGGGTGAACATGCACTTGGACCCTTTGACTTTCCATTGCTTCTCTTCAAGGATCTGAAGCACCTGACGTAAGTGCTTGATATGCTCATCATATGTCTTGCTAAAAATAAGGATGTCATCGAAAAACACCACAGCACAATGACGTAGAACAGGTGACAAATCTATGTTCATAACGGATTGGAAAGTGTAAGGTCCATCAGTGAGCCCAAAAGCCAAGACTGAGAATTCAAAATGGCCATTATGTGTGTGAAACGCTGTCTTGTATTCATCCCCAGGGGCCAAATGGATTTGGTGATAACCGGCGCGGAGATCCAGCTTGGTAAGCCAAGATGCACCGGATAACTCATCCAATAGTTCATTGATAACAGGCATTGGATATTTGCTCTTCAGCGTCAACAAATTCAGATGGCGATAATCAACACATAGGCGCCATGTTCCATCTTTTTTCCGAACCATGATAATGGGCGAGGCAAACGGGCTAGTACTGGGCTTGATGACACCCGACTGCAACATTTCTGTGATCTGCCTCTCGATTTCAGTCTTGAGTTCAGGAGAAAAACGATACGGGCGGATGTTCACTGGCTGTGCGCCGGGAATCAACGGAATCTTGTGGTCGCAAGCACGACGAGGCGGAAGTCCAGTGGGAGCCTCAAACACTGCAGAGAACCCATCCAGTAGGCATTGAATTTCAACAGGAAGCTCTAGATTTTGTTTCCCTTGAATTAACTGGAGCTCAACAACTGTAAGATCAAACACAGCAGGGGGATGCCCTTGGAGAAGAATCTGTTGCCCCAGATGCTCGAGTGAAAGCCACTTCTGGTCCCAGTTCACCTGCATAGTACCTCGCGCTGCCAACCAATCCATACCAATAATCCCATCATAAAACTTCAACGGCAAAATTTTGAAATCAGACTGGAAGGTATGCCCATCAGCTGACCAAGTGCAATTGGGTACCATATGAGTACACTCAAGATGACCCCCTCCCGCGAATCGAACCTGTTGCTTACGAGCTAGTAGTGTGTGTCCAGGAACAGTTGCTACTACCTTAGTACTTAGGAAGGAATGGGAGCTGCCGGAGTCCAACAAAAACACAAACCATTGCCCTTGCAACTGACAATTGAGCTTGATAGCACTGGGTTCAGATTTATCAGACTGAGCTTCTGTTGAGAGTACCATCAGATCATCAGCACTATCATCAGAATCTGGATAATTGAGCACAAAATTCCAGCATCTCCTGCACCACATGTAACTGGACAGTTCTATTACATTTATGATCACAACCCCAACGCTCACCACAGACATAGCAGAGTCCTTTGGCACGACGGTATGCCTTCAATGTGGCTAACTTGTCATCTGTTTGAGCTGGTTTGACAGTGATATCACGAGTGTCCTCGGAATGTTTGGCTTTGTACGGCCGGCTTGAAGCAGATGAATTTGGCCGCCGACTGTATCCAGAGGAATTCAGCTCCGTCCCACCTTCACCCACCTCTTCCTGCATAGATGCAATAGAATACGCAGCATCGAGATCTAGGGGGCGTTGAACAGCCACAATAACACGAACAGCAGGTTTTAAGCCATCTATGAAACGAGTAGTGTAGTGCATCATGTCAGGACTAGGTTCATATGCCGCAAGCTGATCCATCAGAGCCGAGAACTCGAGGATATAATCCTCTACATAATCAGTTTGATGTAAGCGATACAAGCGACGAATCAGGGTTTGGTGTTGATTCCTACCAAACCTATGCACTACAACAACACTAAATTCCTGCCAAGAGGCGTGTGCAAATTTAGACTGAACTGATGCCAGCCAACGCGCTGCAGGCCCTTCAAACTGCATCGTGGCAATCGCTATCCATAGCGCAGGGTCAATGTCAAATAGAGCAAAGTAATCTTCACACCGGGCCTGCCAGAATTTAGGATTGTCGCCGTCGAAATGGGGAAAATCTCTATGGTGAGGCTGGGATTGATACTGAGATGCACGGCGCTCGCGATGTATCAGACGGGCAAACGGGGACGATGGGGGCGGATCGGTGATACCTCGTGCCGGAGGCGGAACGTACGGCAGCGAGGCCCCAGGTACCGACCCCCGTGTAGTCGAATGTCCGCGGAGCCCATCGGGACCGGTCTCCGCCACTCCCTTGAACGCAGGCAGCCGCATTGTCGTCGTGCCTGAGTTGGAGGCGAGACCAATCGAGGCGCGGTGGTCGCTGATTTGCTTGTGTAGGTCCTGCTCGGTGCCGTAGGTGTAGGCTTGCAAGTCCTCGACCACGGATCCCAACGTCTGGTCGACCGCGAGCGGAACAGACTTGGAGATCGCCGCGTCGACAGCGTGGCCGACCGCCGCGATGATGAGCTCCTCAAGATCTTTCTTCTGTTGCTGGTGGGAGATCGTCGCCGCGCACGTGAGTGTCTCGTACAGTGCCTTGCCCTCTGCAGAGAGGTTCTCCATCAGCTCTCGTCGCCGGCGCGCCGCCGCCACCGCCACCCGCGTCTCCATGGTGATGTTCCAACACAGCTGTCGGATTTCGGGTTCCGGCAGACCCTTAAGGTTCGAACACTGGAGTGCGCGCGGAGATTTCGCCTTCTACCTACCTGCACCCCTCCGCCTCGCTAAGATCTAAGCTATGGAAAGAACAACACAAGAGACACAGGGTTTATACTGGTTCGGGCCACCGTTGTGGTGTGATACCCTACTCCAGTGTGTGGTGTGGTGGATTGCCTCTTGGGCTGATGATGATGAGCAATACAAGGAAGAACAGCCTCGCGAGGGTCCGCTCTTGGCTGGGGGGATGAAGTGCTAGGAGGAGTTCAGTCGCCCTTCTCTCTCTCTGTGTGTGTGATGCTACTCGATTTGATCCTAGCTAGTTTCTCTCTTGGCTTCTAGATTCTCCCTTCTTCATTGCCCCTCTACCCTGGGGGTGGCTAGTCCTATTTATAGGCAAAGGCCCTGGGCCTCTTCCCAAATATTGAGCGGGAAGGGCGCCAACAATTGGCCATTTTGAAGGGGAACATCTGGTACACTTATCCTGGCTAAAGTTGGTCCTCGCCTGCCAAAGGCTCTGGTGGTGACGCTGGCTTGAGCTCCACAATGACTTTCTCCCTGCCGTTGGACTGGTCTTGGTCTCATTGCACCGAAACGGGTGCCTTTGCTTGATGCTCTCGCCTGCGTTTGCTCCCTTTGCACCAAAGAGGAAAGGAGGACATTGCGCGGCTGGCGCCCGCCTGGCGCCTTTGGTCGTCATGGCTTGCGCCATGGGCACCTCGCGAGGTACCCCGCCTTAATCTCTCCGCCTCCTCGCGAGCCAGCCTGATGAGGTCGTGCCCGAGGAAGTTCCGTGTCGTCTGCCCCGCGAGGCTTTGCCCCTCGCGAGGGTCTTGGGCCTGTGTTGATGAAGATGGGCCATGCTGGGCCCCCCTTTGAGCCACGCCGCAGGCCGCAGGCACGCAGGTCTGGGGACCCCCGTTCCCAGAACGCCGACAGTAGCCCCCGGGCCCAAGGCGCGCCCGGACTTGGCCATGCAGGAAGGCGAAAGGGCAAGAGCGAAGCGCCGCGAGCCCTAATAGCCTGCGGCCTTGGGCGCCGCGTGGCGGCTGATTGGACGTGGGCGGCACTGTTTCCCCACACCCCCTTATTTTGCGCCATGCTAGGCGGACTCGTAGTCGTACACAGCCGCTCCCCTTTCTGTTGCTCGAGCGCCCTCTGTCCTTCCTCCTCTCGAACTCCAGCTTTTTTTTTCAACCCAATCTCGAACCTTCCCCCCTTCCCATCGCCATGGCTCCGACGAAGAAGGGAAGAGGGAAGAAACCCATGCCTCCGCCTTGCTCACCGCCGTTGGCGGCCCCCGCCGAGGGCTTGGGCAGGGTCAGCTCGGCTATGGCCACTATCTTCAACGAATGCGGGAGGACGACGGCCTGGCCCGCGTCCCACTTCTCCATCGACAGGATAGTCACCGAGGTCCAGTATTTTGCCGACGCCCTGTGGGCGGGTCTGGTTCCCCCCTTTTCTGATTTCTTCAATGATGTGCTTTCCCACTATCAGATCCACATGATGCATCTGGGTCCTGAATCCATCACCCTCCTTTCGGTCTTCGCCTTTGTTTGCGAGGCAATGATGGGCATCCTTCCTTCGGTTGCCTTGCTGCACCACTTCTTCTCTCTACGCCTTGTCGACCCTACCCAATGTTGGGCGTGTGTGAGCTTCGTTGCCGCGTCTGAGACAGCGGCCTCAGGGATTGACTTCAGGCTCCCTCTGCCCGCGGATGGGTTCCGTGAGCGGTGGCTGTATGTGGATGCAGGGGTGCCCAGTCCCCTGCTATCAGAGCCAACTTCGCCTGCTGTCCCCAATTCGGGCTGGGGCCAGGATACGCTTGAGAGCCCCCGGCTCGTCTTCGTCTGGCACCGCTTCGCGTTCTTGAGGTCGCTTGGTGTGATAGCGCCCAAGGTGGTGAAGGAGTTCCTGCTTCGCCGCATTGCTCCTCTCCAACGCCACTACCGCCGGATGTGGGCCTTCAGCGGGCGTGATGATCGTATGAGGCTCCAGGAAGAGGAACTGACGCCTGAAGTGCCGAGGACAGTGCTCTTGATCTTGACTGGGGACCCCAACCCTGGCAGCATCCAGCAGGGAGGGGCCTTGCTGTACCTCTGCCAGAACAGGGGCGATTTTGTGAATCAGATGCCTATCTTTGATGAGTGGGGGCCGCGCCCCGCCGGCCTTCGGGGCCTTGTGAGAACCCAGTGATGGTGACTGCCCTTTCAGTCGGCCAAGGCGACTCTTCCTCGGGTGGCGGAGCAGGGAGGCGTGAGGCACCAGAGGCCGAGGGGGCTCCCGGCGGGGTGACAGCGCCGGGCGATGCTCATGAGGGAGCAGCTCTTGGGGCCCGTGCCGCTGAGGCTGAGGGCGGCAAGGAGCTGCCCTCAGCGCCTGCGGCTGAGGCCCCTGAAGCTCCAGCCGCTTCTCTTGGTGAGGTGACTGGCAGTGCGCATCAGGCAGGCGCCCCTGATGCGGATCGCCTTGACGCTTCGTCCTCGTCGCAGGTTGATCCCTGCGCTCAACTCTTGGGCCGCTTCCGCGTGGACTTTGAGGCCCTCCGGAAGAGAAGGGAGGCCCTGGGCGACGATTACCCTTGTCGCCTGCTAAAGCGTAGGAAGTACTTCGCCACTGATGAGTAAGCCTTCTCCTTTTTCAGCTCCCGATCCTTCTGTTGCTTTTACTGATCCTTCCTCCGCAGGCCCCTTCCAGCCGAGCTCGCAGAGATGGATGAGGTTCCGTCCCCCTTGGCTTCGCCCCCTCTACCGTTCTCAAGCGCTCCGAGCAGCAGAGTCCTTATGATGAGGGCGATCGGAGAGGCGAACCGTCTCGAGGCGCATCGAGGCCCTGCCCACCTCGCGATCCTCCTTCGCGGGCCTTCTCGTGGCATAGCCAGCCTGCCGTGGGCTTCTCGCCTGGTTGTGGACTGCGACTGGCTGAGGCGCTCCCTGCGCTCTTCATCTGGGGACGGGCTGGCTCCAGGCCGGGCTTCTGGCGTGGCATACCCGGCCGTCGCGAGGGTGCCAGCCCCTAGCCCCCTGCCCGGAGGGGGAGTGCTGATCCGTGGCCCCCAGCACTTGCTTGGGGCAGATGATGGTGTGGAAGACGTGCTCGAGCACGTCCGGGAGCGTCACGCTCTTCGCCAAGGATTCCTTCGAAGGGCGGCTGACTCGGTGAGCCTGCTTGGTGAGGAGCTTGCTGATGAAGACGCGCACCTTGAGGCCGAGGGCCTGCGCCTGGCTACAGAGAGGCGCGAGCTGGAGGGCGCCATCGCCCTTGTGCGCCATCAGCGCGATCTTGACGACGAAGAGGCCAAGGCGTCGCTGGTGGCCTCTCGAGAGGCCCAATCTTGGGCCGCTGAGGAGGCCTGGGAAGCTGACCGGCGGCGAGAGGCGGCGGAGGAGCGGGCTCGGGAGCTCCTGGCCTGGTGCCACTCACTGGAGGAGCAAGTGGAGCTGCGCGAGGCAGCCCTCGCGTCGATGAAGGTGGCCTCTGGCGACCCAGCAGAGCTCCAGAAGCGTGAGGAGGCGTTGACGCTGGAAGCCGCCAAACGTACCCGCGAGTACGAGCGTCTGGAGACGAGTGAGCGCTTGATGACGCAGGCGGAGGATGATGTCGCTGCACGGGAAGCCCGTGTCCTGGAGGAGGTCAGACGTCGGGTGGCGATGGCGTGCTTGGACCTCGAGCGTGAGTCCGAGGAGAGGCTGGGGTTGATCCGGGCCGAGGCTGAAGGTAGGACTGCTGCCTTGAGGGCCAAGCTGGAGGAAGCGACGCGGCGGGCCGATGCTCTTCGGGACGCCCTTGAAGTAGCGCAAGGGGAGTCAACCACCTCCCAGGCCGAGGTGCTCCTTCTTCGCCATCGGGTGGAGGAGGCTGAAGCCATCACACGCCAGAATGCGGACGAGATACGTCAGCGGCGGATCCTGGAGCATGAGCATGGCCCCATGCTCACCACGCTCCGGGAAAGAGCCAACACAGCCTTGGGAAACATCTGCGAGGCGGCTGTTGGCGAGCCGCACGCAGTCAACTACGCCAGCAACCTTCAGTTCTTCACCGACGTGGTGACGCAGCTGGAGGCGCGGTCGGTCAGGGCCGACAGGTTGGTGGAGGGGAGGAGCCGCGCCCTGCTCGGGCACGCCTTTTCTCGCGTCTTCAGCCATCTCCGGAACATGGATCCCCACTTCGATTTTGACGCCGCCATCGCCCCAGTCCCCCAGGCCGTCCAAGACGACCTGGCGCACTGGGTGGAAGACAATGTGGATGCTCTTGTTAGGGCCTTCGCTTCAGACAACGACGGCGTGATCGTGGCTGCCGACGAGGGCGGTGTGGTGAACGACCCTGACGCCGCCGGCGGCGACGCAGACAGCGATGGCGAGTCCAGCGACGCCAGCAACGGTTCGGATGGTGCTCCTGAGGACGCATTGGGGGATTTATCCGACTGATCATGCATCGTTCCTGTTTCCTTACCCTGCATGAATAGAACTCAGGTTTTGGCCTGAGGGCTGTGAGAGCATTTTGGGAGGGGGAGCCCCTCATGTAAAACTTGTGTTCATCGTATTAGTAGATGTTACATTGCACATGCGCCCGCGCCAAGTGGTTGGCTAAGCGACGCGCTGGTTGGCTAGTTTACCTTCGTCCCGTGCGGGCCCTGAGGTAGCCTGTGGGAGGCTGTAGTGTCCCGAGTGTTCCCTGATCGAATCCGTAGAATCTGTAGTAAAAAACCCTCCTGAGAGGACGCGGCGACGGCAGTCTGGGCTGCGCACAAGCTAGGCCTGACCCGGCTCGCGAGGGGCTCACGAGGGGAGGCAGCTGAGGCGAAGTGGTAATCAAAACGCGAGAAATTGCTCGAACGAGACTAAGCACCTCTTCCCCGAACACACGCAAATCTCAAATTCGAATCCAACTTGAATCCAGCAGGGGAAAGTGACAACCAAAGAGAAAAGCAACGAAAGCAGACAAAAGGCCGCGTCCGGCACCTAATCTAGTCTTGGACGTCTTCTCACCAGCGCGGAGCTAAGTGCTGCCACTGAGCGTGGGAGGGAGCCCCAGGGCCTGAGGCCGGCACCCCTGAGACTCCGGGGCGTGTACAGCCCCACTCATTATTACGTGAGAGTGTCACGGGGCGGCGAGCTTCACAGGCACTGGGCCTTCTTCACAGGTAGCGGCCTTACTTCATATCGCCAGACGAGGGCCCCGCCTTGCGCCACACTCTAGTGCCATCAACGACGACCAGAAACCAGGACGCCGCCGACGGGGTAGAGCGGTCGCCAGCGGTTCCCCCGACGACCACGGGTCCTCCGCCAGGGGGCAGGCCCTGAGGCACCTCCCCAGCAGAGGGCCTACCTCCTGAGAACACCTTGCTCCGAACGCCGCGGTGGTGATGTTGGATCTCGGCCCCTCTCCTGCAGCCCCCTGCGCCCTCCTCCTGAGGGGTAGGAGACTGTGGGAGCGGGGCAGCTGCTCGCTGTGGCGACCTGCACCTCCTGCGATCCATGATTAGCGTACGCCTGCTCCTGAAGAATTAGCGATACCCGATAATCGTTGCCTCCAGCGTGGCCAGTGGGACCGTCCCGGGGCTCCTGGAAGGGCTCAGCTTCTGGCGCCTCGTCCCCCCAGTTTGGGCTGAGGAGCAAGCCTTGTTCGCCTTCATGAGGGTGTCCTTGGTCCATCATGAGGGGCACGTATTCTTCTGGCGCCGTCATCCCGAAGGCCACGCCGTAGTGCTCCGCGTGCCATGCAGTCCTGCTTGACGCACCCACCGTGGGGTGGTAGCGCGGCTGTCCACTAGGGCCGTGGGTCGCGTCGAGTCCTTCTTCTTCGCGGACCGGGAGCGGGGGCACCGCCGCCGCCGGTCCGGTGCCAACAGCTTCGTCGGCGTTGGGGTAGCCTTGGAGCCCGCGGGCGCGCGCGGAGCCCCCGCGCGGGCCGCCCTGGGCTTGAGATGGGAGCTGGGTGCAGAAGGGGTGAGCCCCTGAGGCGGCGAAGCCCAGGAGCTCTGCCACCCGCTCCAGTAGCACGTCGCGGCCGCCCTCCAACAGCCTGCACTGCAGCAGCTCTCGGGCCACCGTGAGCGCGGCCCTCGAATTCGCCTGCTCTCGGCGGGTGTACGGTGTCGTGGTCGCGGCGTGATTGGAGGCCCTTGCTGCCGACCGTGCCTGCCGCGGTGTGAGAGCTGTCGAAGCCTGTCCGCGTCGCTCGCGGCCCGCAGCGCCCTGCGGACCGCGAGCTTCCTGGGGCACGGGGTCGCCCGAGGCGAGCGGCTCTGCGCGGGCGGGCCACGCCGCCCATGGATCTGGGTTGCCCGCCTGATCGCCGGACATGGTGATGACGACGCGACGGGACACAAAGCGGTAGAAAGTGGATTCCGGCGCACCCCTACCTGGCGTGCCAAATGTCGGATTTCGGGTTCCGGCAGACCCTTGAGGTTCGAACACTGGGGTGCGCGCGGAGGTTTCGCCTTCTACCTACCTGCACCCCTCCGCCTCGCTAAGATCTAAGCTATGGAAAGAACAGCACAAAAGACACAGGGTTTATACTGGTTCGGGCCACCGTTGTGGTGTAATACCCTACTCCAGTATGTGGTGTGGTGGATTGCCTCTTGGGCTGATGATGATGAGCAATACAAGGAAGAACAGCCTCGCGAGGGTCTGCTCTTGGCTGGGGGGATGAACTGCTAGGAGGAGTTCAGTCGCCCTTCTCTCTCTCTGTGTGTGTGATGCTACTCGATCCGATCCTAACTAGTTTCTCTCTTGGCTTCTAGATTCTCCCTTCTTCATTGCCCCTCTACAGTGGGGGTGGCTAGTCCTATTTATAGGCAAAGGCCCTGGGCCTCTTCTTAAATATTGAGCGGGAAGTGCGCCAACAATTGGCCATTTTGAAGGGGAATATCTGGTACACTTATCCTGACTAAAGTTGGTCCTCGCCTGTCAAAGGCTCTGGTGGTGACGCTGACTTGGGCTCCACAATGACTTCCTCCCTGCCGTTGGACTGGTCTTGGTCTCGTTGCACCGAAACGGGTGCCTTTGCTTGATGCTCTCGCCTGCGCTTGCTCCCTTTGCACCAAAGAGAAAAGGAGGACACTGCGCGGCTAGCGCCCACCTGGCGCCTTTGGTCGTCATGGCTTGCGTCACGGGCACCTCGCGAGGTACCCCGTCTTGATCTCTCCGCCTCCTCGCGAGCCAGCCTGATGAGGCCGTGCCTGAGGAAGTTCCGTGTCGTCCGCCCCGTGAGGCTTGGCCCCTCGCGAGGGTCTTGGGTCTGTGTTGATGAAGATGGGCCATGATGGGTCCCCTTTTGAGCCACGCCGCAGGCAGGCAAGTCTGGGGACCCCCCCCCCCCCCCCCCCCGTTTCCAAAACGCCGACAGCAGCATGGATGGTGAAAAAATTTGGCTCTAAGTACCAATTGTTAGCAACAGGCTAGGATATCTCTCTATTGATGAACATCACTCAGATCTGTAGCTCTAGTTTGAAATTACAAGTAGGGAGAAAGGAGGAAGAGAGTTACAAGCAAATGGGGGACTGCCGTGTCAAACTGGCCGCCCTCACAAGGAAGCTGTCCTCCTTATTTATCCTACCTCGTGGTCCATTCCTTGCCAGCGTAGCGCGTGGATGGGCGCCTGACCCTCCTGTAGGCCCCGACGTCAGTGGCTTGTTGACTGGGTCTTGGCTGCCCTGGCCGTCATCCTCTGTAACCGGCTCGGTGATGCTAACAGACTGCTCTGACAACCTACACAGAATTACAACGAGGTTTAGCATGCCGCAGCGCTCTGTCTCCCGAAGTCGCGAGTGGCCAAACCCATCCATATAAAGCATCCGAGCCGGAGCTGTGAGCATCTACCTAGCGCTAGTGTAGATTTTCCTTGCGCCACACAGCTGACAGCTCCCACGGAGGCTGGGCACACGGGAATAGGGAGGAGGTGCGCACGACCGCCGGCACCGACCATGCCGGAGCCTGCCCCGGTGATCAGGCGGATCCGCAAGGAGCTGAAACAGCTCTGGATGGACCCGGCGGCGTTCTGCCGGCCCGGCGCGACGCCCGTGACGGACCTGTTTCACTGGGAGGTGATCATCGACGGCCCCCACGACAGCCCCTACGCCGGCGGCACGTTCCCCGTCGACGTCGCCTACCCCAAGGACTACCCCTTCAAGCCCATCAAGCTCACCTTCAAAACCAAGGTGAGTCGGCACTGGCCTCTAGCTGCATGCTTCCTCCAAACAAGATCGCTCGGTCGATCGGCATTTGTTTGACTGCTCGTGTTCATGCCAAACGATATCCTGACGTACGCGTCTCTGCACTGCGGGTGTACCATCCCAACATCGGCCCGGAGGGGAAGATGGCGCTGGACATCTTCGGGAGGGGGTGGTGGCCTAATCTCACGATAAGGACAGTCCTCCTGTCCGTCGTCTCCGTCCTCTACGACCCCCTGCTCGACCTCCCCGTCCGCCACGACGCCGCCCGGCTGTACAAGCGCGAGCGGGGTCTCTATGATGAGAAGGCCAGGCGCTGGACCCGCAGGTACGCCTCGGCGCCGGTCGTCTCCTTCTATCCGGCGGGGATGGAGCTGTTCGAGGAGCTGCTGGATGAGGCGGCGATTAGTGGGGCAGTGGCACGCCGTCGTTCTTGCGGAGCAGGGAAATGGCGTTTCTTCGGGGGCCGCCTCCTCGGCGCCATCTAGTACGTGCATGTGTTCAGTCATGCTCATGCATGCACCGCGATGATGCTGGATAAGACTACTGAGCACAAGTTAAGTTCACCGGAAGAATGCTTGGGCGATGTCCATTGAGTATCTAGTAGTAATTCGTAATTTGTATGGAGTGGGTTGTCTCAATTACTAGTCATGTTTGGTGATCTATAATATGATCCTTATTTTATGGACGCCGATAAGTGCCACACGTATGGGCGTTAGGGAGTCCGCCCACACATTTTGTGTGGTGTATAAGAGGAACAGCCCGCACATTTACGTGTGGGCAAAATAATTAGCGCCCACACGCCTCTTTTTTCCCTCCCGATCCCTTTCACACGCGTGCGTGTGGGCGAAGTTGATAACGCCCACACGCATGTATGTCAGGCCTCGTACCTCCTGGTCCCGCACGCCACGCGTGACGGTCACTGTGCGCCCGCAGTTGCCATGGTCCAGACCCTCGTCCATGTTCGTTTAATTGCAGTTGCCATATCGCTGAACTACGGTTGCCATGTCGGATAGCTGCAGTTGCAATGGTTGCTCAACTGCAGTTGCCATGTATGGTCTAATCTAATGTAGTTGCCATGATTTCATAACTTTAGGAGTTGCCACATACTAACACTAGGCAGTTGAGAGAGTTGCCATCTGCTCACAAGCATGCTAGGGCAGTTGCCATGTAAAAAGGAAGAGTTGACATCTGCTTACGTGCACGTTAGGGCAGTTGCCATGTACATGCACGTTAGGGCAGTTGCCATGTACCATACAAAAACATATGGCAACTCGGTAAAAGAGAGTTGTCATCTGCTTACGTGCACACTAGGCAGTTGCCGTGTACCCTGCAAAACACATGGCAAACTCGGGTAAAAAAAAAGAGTTGCCACCTGCTTATAAAAGCACACTAGGGGCAGTTGCCATGTGCAGTGCAAAAACACATGGCAACTAGCAGCTTGGGTGTGGGAGAGGAGAAGGGCGTGTGGGCAAGATGCCAAATGCCCACACAGTAGCCCTTGTGTGTGCGTGCAAAGTGACGTGTGGGCGAACTGCTGAACGCCACACACCAGCCCCTCTTGTGTGGTGAAACGGCCGTGTGGGCGACCGGCTGAACGCCCACACACCAGGCCAGTCCTACGTGGCACTAGAAACATGCCAAGATTCGTGCGTTCATGAACGGACGTGGATCCACACATGTGGGCGAGATGCAAACGCCCACACGTGTGGGCGTTAACATTTCTGCATTTTATTACTATGGGTATATATTTTAAGAGTATCCAGTAATTGTGATCTATGATCCTTATTGGCGTTGGTGTGAACGGATTCGGCTTGCCAGCTTCGTCCCTGTGCTCCTGTTCGTGCTCCCACTTAATCCTACGGCTGTCTTTTTTTTTTCTAATCTAATCATCTTTCTCTCCTCCTGATTTTAAGGGAATGGGACCGGATTTTATTTTATTCCATTTAAATCAAGCCACGTAGACAGGAGCACGGATGAACACACGACGGGAAACAGGCAAGTCTCGTCCGGTGTGAACCTCCTTGTACTGCACTGAGGTGATTGCAACCAAGTTAATTGTTCTGTACGTGGAGGTTACTTTCATGCGTATGTAGGCAACTTCTGAAAAAAGAAAGTATATATGGTATTTCTGCCTTGTTCCGTATCCGTACGATGTATGATCTGGTTGGCGGGTCGCACTTGTTGACGTTTTGTCTTTTTCATTTCTTTTCTTTTGCGGTTGTCACATGAATGCGCACACACGGTCACGTAGGTGTGTGTTATATATCGTTTGGCCGTTTGGTTTTATCCATATATACACCTGATCTGCTCCGTGACAGCACTTGCATTGCACGGTTCAGCCACCCGTTTAAGCAAGCATGAACTTGGGTTTTGCACGGCGTCGTTGGCCTGATCGATAATGGCTCGGACGCAGACACCACCCGCGACACAGCATCACCAACACGTTTGCCAAAAATGAAAAGGTTTGCCGAGTACCAGGACGTGTGGGTTGAACCGAGGTGCAATTGTGGCAAAGCAGCAACAGCAAGGTACGTACCATTAGCATACATCTTCTTCCTGAAGCTTAGAGACGGCAGCAAGTTCCAACTCATCTATACTCCCTAATAGAGCTAAACAGTCATGTGTGCATCAGGAGTAAGATCAAGTTTGTGCCGGCCAGCTCTAACACGCAAATGCCTAAACATGACAAGATACCACAAGGGCCATCATGCGTCCTTGGTTCACCTTGACGATCTACGACTAAGGGCCATCACGGAGCAGATCAATCTTCAGTTTTAGTTCTCAAACCAAAGAACGGTTTTAGTTTGACGATCTACAATCAATTCACCTGGACGATCTACGACTAAGTGCAGGAATTGATTGCACGGAGCCGATTCAGCCACCCGTTCATCTATTTTCAGTTTTAGTTCTCAAACCAAAGATTTATGTTTCTTACAACCAAATCTTCTTTAAACATATTGCAATCAATTACCGCGTCAAGGTATCATCTAGGAGTAGAGTGTGGGAGCCAATTTTCAGCTATATTAACAGTTACACGTGCCAATTTTCAGCTATATATGCAAGGAGATACTACCATTTTCCGATTTACAGCCATCAGATCAAACGGAAAACACCAAAACACCACACAGCTGGTTTCCATCCATAATTTAAACAAACATTTTGTCAATTGTCATCAGGATCCAAAACAAGTATAGCGTGTTTCTGAATCTACCATATTATTATTAAAGGTTTTAGCCAAAAAGGCCAAGAGAAACGACAGCAAAATAGCTACGGAATGCCGATTAAAGCTTTGCCCGGATCTGCTTATTAGAGAAGTCCTGGGAACTTGGTTCTCTTCTTTGCTACGGCTACAACAAAACAAGTAGGATGAACAACCACTCAGCAAAGTCAGGGTGATATCAACTCAGGGTTGTTTTTCCAGGACACAGCTGCCACAAAAAAATGTGGGGAAGAAAGAACTCGTAGTTCCAATCTCGGCAGTAGTTTCAGGTTCACCGCGCTGGGAAGCTTTGTCGTCGCATGATGGCTTCACATCTCTGCTCACATGGACGGCATTTCAAGCGCCTGAAGGACATCTTTGAACTCGAAATCATGTGTTTCCTTGTTGAAACGCTCCACGAGCTTGTACCGCACATCATTCAGGTAGAACGAGTGGGCGGTCTCTAAAAGACACTTTGCCTCTGCATCGGTTAGTTTGCTGGTGAAGACAACGTCTCCTCGGACAAGCACTGTATCCTTGGTTTCTGCAAACTCTGTGAAATGAGTGACTGTATAGTAAGGGCTTGCTTGAGTTCCTCTTGCTTTGTAATCTTCAAGCCCTGTGAAGATCATGTGCGGCAGCTGGACTGCAATGTTGAACGACAGAGAATAGAGCAGTTAGCTCAAAACAAAACAAACACTGTCAATTCCCACAGGTGGGTTTGAACAAATAAATGGCCATGCAGAAAACGGTGTTTCGACACCAGCCCCTTCATAAATTTCACCAAAATTTACCGAACTTTTAGTCTCTGCAGCCTCACTGCCTTGCATTTATGGACAAGATACTAGGCATAAATATTAAGGGTATCAGACATAGAGTTACAAGTAATATACTACCCCAGCACACCCAACATTTGGATGGGGTGTTCAAAATATAATTAGTTAGTTACTGATACATCTACGTGTAAATACATCAGTACTATAAGCTATTAACTGACAGGGCCTGAAGTTAGCGTGATGATACACCATGGATGCTTGGTTCATTTGTTATGTTCAAATATATTTCTCATGAACAGTAGTTTGTCGATGTTCATTTGGTATGAGTGTGAGTACATCTACCATTCTTGAGAGGCAAACTGGCTACAGGACACTACAAATTCATGACATTTGCTCCATCACACTCCAAATTTGCAACTTTGCTAAAGCATTCTAACATTGTGTCACCCGAACACACCACCAAATTGTAATAATATTGTTTGGCTTAAAAGGAGACAGAGCAGGCAAAGTCTGCTTTATTCTCATGAGTACGGCATCTTTGAACTTGTAAACACACTGATGCGTGTTTAGTGATCTAGAGATTCAATTATTTGTGATGCCATCTATTTGGCCAAAATATGAATCAGTTAATTTCTGCGTAAATATAGATTGTTGTGCATGTCTACTTTGTGCAGCTATTAATTTGTCAAAAGAAATTACAACAAAATGGCAAAACAGACTTTTCACGCGTTTTCCCACTCCCAAGTCAGATAATGTTGTTATAGTAGGTGGAGTGCGTGTTGGCAAATTGATGCAAGCTTAAAGTTTGTCTGGCAAGCTTTGAATTTATAGTACAATAGAGTAAATACCACGGATATAGAGTGTCATGTAGCAAATTTTGCCTTAGATATCAGGTTCAAACAGCCCCATCTAGAATAAACAGATTTGTTTTCCAAGGGTTATAATAACCCGTTTCATTTACTGATAATCAACAAAACATACAATTGGACACTTGAACAATAACATGCACAGGATATTAAGAATGTCAGACTGACCAAAGCCCATTGATATGAATATTCAAAAATATATGTTTAGTAAAGAACATACTTATAGACTGTAACAAAGTTCAATTTCAATGGAAATTTGTGAGAAGGAAAGCAGTCAACAAGGCTTGTGAAAATCGAATATCTGTGGTAGAGCCGAGAAATAACCTTGCATAAACATGGTGGTATATCCACTTCCTCTCCACAAAGGAATAACAAAATATGGACTACAAAAGAAGATAATTAGTTAAGAAAATAAATAGTTTAGAAATTAATCATGGTGATGGAATCAAAACTCCAGTCAACAAACAAATACCATGTAGCCGATCTTTGTTCCAAGAGACGGTAAAGCTTTGCTTTCATTGATACACCTATGTGACCTCTTCCCAGGTGGTACTAATGTTCCATGAAAAGAATAGTGACACAAAGAAATTGTACAGAAGTAATGTCAGGATGGACTCCAATGCAGTAAGCAATATGTGCAGATACAAAATAATGCTGTAATGTCAACAGCATAAGACATAAAACTTTTAGTAACTGGATGATAATTAGGCGAAGCCAAAACTTAGTTTGCTAATTTTCTGGGTTAACAGGACAATATGTGAGATTACTGGTCATCGCACTAGCCTTTCAAATACAGAAGTTCATATGGAAGATATAGGTTCCTCCCCACCCTTGATGCAAATATTGCTTGGTTTTTGCATCATATGGGACAGGATGGTCTAATATCCCACTTGTTTCTGCTATTTTCCAACCTGCGGGTTCGATTCTTTGCCCAAACAAAGGCATACAACAAACTTGTCTTGCCTTCAGGTAGGGGCATGACAGATTGTCAGATGCAAAACGTTCTATAACAACAGCTAGTGAAGCACGCAGCTCCTACCAACCCACAAATATCCATCTGCCTCCCCTCTTCTTGCTTTCCCTGCCTATCTCCACACACAATCCATCTTACCCATCCAACCCATTAATATGCCCCGTTAATGATTTTCACCCTGAAGACTGCAACTGATATACAAGTGTACAAACAATTGGATGATATGGGCTAGTCTGTTAAGCACTGAGCAGCAATTGTGATCCAAGCACTTTTAGGGCGCAAGGCACTGAGAGCACATCTCATGGTTCCAGATTTACAAATAGCTATGATAATTTGGTTCCATTGTTTTCATCCTTAGACATCATTCAGACACCTTAACTTTTCTTGGGGACAAATACCTTAAAACCGTTTGTTATCTATACCAGTACAGAAAATGAAATTCGTGCGCTTATAGACGGCAGCCAACGAATGTGATCTCCTCAACGCTAGTACGGAGGAAAACAAAATGTACGGCAAAAGGGGAAGGGCACTGACGTCATCCCATGCCGCGACGAGGTGTTCGGGGGAGAGGCCCTTGGCGCGCTCGACGTCGAGGATGGATCCCAGCTTCTTCGGCTCCAGGGGGGTGAATCCGCTCGCGAACCGGGAGTACCCTCTCCGCGGTAGCCAGCGGGCAAGCTCGGCCGGCGCGGCGGCTGCCTCCGCCGGCAGATGTGGCGCTCGAGGGACAGGACAGCCGCCGCGTGAGGGGGCGGGGCTCCGGAGAGATCCGGCCGCCGCGGAGCGCAGGATCCACAGAGGTAGCCGCCGCATAGCCGGAGCAGCAGGCAGGGTAGTGGTGGTGGGGTTTTTTCTTCAGATGGTGGTGGAGCGTTTCGGGATTAGCCGGAGCAACAGGAAGAAGTGAAGAACCCCTCCAGAATCGATCGATCTGCTCCGTTGCGGGGGCACGTGCACAGAAGATTTGTGGTAAATTGCAAAATTTCCACGAGGGTATATGGGCCATCTCACGTACTGATGTTTAAAAAAAGCGTACCGATGGTTTGGGTTAAAACGTTAAGAAATCAACAAAAACACAAATTAGGGCAAATGATCAAGAAATTAAGGAAAAGTGGGACAAATTATGTCAAGTTTAAAAATTGAACTCTAAAAAACGGTTCATAGCGCCACATGCAAAGCCTCTTGGTGGAGGTAAACAGGATTCACAACCTTGCCACCAAGAATGCCTTTGTTGCCCATGAAACCTGTCGGCGTACATGAAAAGAGCTGACGCTTATGTGCTCTGAAGATGATCTTCAAGAGGATGGATTCTCTGAACGATTCAAGTTTGACTCAACACCTCCAAGAAGGAATGTGCTGCGACGAACTCCGTCTCTTGAAGACTCTGAGTTCTCCTCCTCTGTTGCAACAGTGAATGCACGTGCCATCGATGATGAAGACGATGCTACTTCACCACCTTCGGCGCGAATCACCACTGCATCGAGTTCGTCTACACCGCCAAACAACACCAACGACCCTGCTGCTTCACCTACTTCTCATGGAAACGAGTAGATGCTCTATGTCTTCAAACCTTTTTGGTCCTTACTGACAAAAGGGGGTGAAGCATATGAGTTTGATAGTCTTCAAGCGGGTCCATATGGGCGGTGGTTTTATATTTTGCCTAGTGTTTACAACTCTCGCGTTTTGATACATTTGGTTCTTTGAGTTGTAACACTCAAACTCGATGGTCGTCTGCTACTTATTTGCTTTTCTGTGATGCGATGATAAATTCCGCATGTGCGACGATAAATTCCGCACTTAGATCATTTTGCAGACGTCCATTTTTCATTATGCATGTCATTATCTTCACATACTTTTCATGCATGATAAATTGTCATCATAAGTTGAAGAGGATCTCACAAGTACAACCTGCCATGTGCATTTGCATACCAAAAGCAAATTACTTATATGCACATCTTCAGGGGGAGCCTTTGCCACTTATGAAGACAATAATCTATCCTTTACAATTTCACATATTTTATTCCCCGTTGAAAACTTCAACTAGTTTGTCATCAATCACCAAAAAGGGGGAGATTGTAAGTGCATCTAGTGCCACTCCTAGTTGGTTTTGAAGTATCGACGACAAACCTAGTTGAGGGATTAATGTGTTTGTGAGAATTGCAGGATAACACAGGTAGAAGTCCCTCATTGATTCGGTTTTCCTACCAGAGATGACCCCTAAAAATGTATGAAGACATTGAAGTCAGAGGTGGTATGTGAAGACATTCACATTGAAGACCATGATAAGAGAAGACATCGCGTGAAGACTATGGAGTGCGAGGACTTAGCAGTTTCGTCGTTCTGTGTTTTTCTTTGTTGAGTCATAGGAACCACCGTACTATTAAGTGGGGTCCAAAAGACCAGTCAGAATGACTGAAGTGATGCTTAACCAAAATTCTATGTCTTCGAGTGAAGACTATGAGAGCAAATCTTGTCCAGAGTTGGATAAGTTAGCTTTGCTTGTAGCCCAAGTAAAGTTGATGTAAGTGCATCTAGTGCCACCCCTAGTTGGTTTTGGAGTATTGACGACAAACCTAGTTGAGGAACTAATGTGTTTGTGAGAATTGCAGGATAACACAGGTAGAAGTCCCTCATTGATTCGGTTTTCCTACCAGAGATGACCCCTAAAAATGTATGAAGACATTGATGTCAAAGGTGGTATATGAAGATATTCTCATCGAAGACTATGACAAGAGAAGACATTGCATGAAGCCTATGGAGCTCGAAGACTTAGATCTATAGTAGTTCTCTTTCTTCTTTGTTGAGTCATAGGAACCACCGTACTGTTAAGTGGGGTCCAAGAGAACCAGTCAGAATAACTGAAGTGATACTTAACCAAAACCTATGTCTTCGAGTGAAGACTATGAGAGCGAATCTTGTCCAGAGTCGGACAAGTCAGCTTTGCTTGTAGCCCAAGTAAAGTTGCCGTGTGTGTTTGAAATCTGACCGTTGAAACACGTGTCAGTTCCTTAGTGACCCAGGGTCATTTCATACAAATCAGGTCGGGTTGACTAGTGACTATAAATAGCCCACCCACTACAACCATAAACGGTTGGCTGCTCAGAGGTAGAGTACGGCTTTTGTCGTTTGAGAGCAACCCACCTCGAAGCCTTTGAGAGAGAATTCCTTGTGAGGATAAAGCCCTAACCACCCAAAGCCAAAGAGTGTTAGACATCACTTAAGTCTTCTTGTCTGTGTGATCTGAAGACTTATTATATTTGAGGATTGTGAATCCTCCAGCCGGTTAGGCGTCGTGTTGTGAGCATCCAAGAGACATTGTGGATCGCTGGTGAACAAAGTCTGTGAAGGTTTGGCAGTCTACCTTGAAAACTTACCAGAGTGATTGGGCGAGGTCTGTGTGACCTTAACTCAAGGGGAATACGGTGAGGACTGGGTGTCTTGAGCTGCGTATTCAAGACTGAGTGTCCGGGACTGTGTGTCCTCGGGTTTAAATACCTAGCCGCCCTAACCAGACGTACAGTTGTCACAGCAACCGGAACTGGTCCAACAAATCATTGTCTTCAACGAGTCACTGGTTTCATCCTTCCCTTCCCTTTACTTACTGTTGGTCCTGGTGAAGACATTGTATGATTGCACTATCTTCTGTCTTCACTGAGTGACTGCTTGTTCTGATCGGCTTCATAATATCTTCCTACCCGATCCTTACTACCTAGCTGCTATTAGTCATTGTGCTTTCACTTCATTGAATACTTGACTATGGTTTGCCTAGTGTAGTCTACCTTCCGCTACATGGTAATAGGTTTATCTCTATCGTTTGTCTTCGAAACTTCCACGTTTTGAAGACTTTCATAAAAATCGCCTATTCACCCCCCTCTAGTCGATATAACGCACTTTCAATTGGTATCAGAGCAAGGTACTCCCTTGTTCTGTGTGATTCGGTTTAACCACCTAGAATTTTAGCTATGTCGACTGCAGGGATAATTAAAGTCACCGCTGCGTGCCCCGTCTTCGATGGAACTGAATATCCCCACTGGAAGAATAAGATGCGCATGCATCTTGAAGCCATTGACGTCGACCTATGGTATGTCGTCAAGAACGGCGTTCCCAAGGCTGGAGAAGGTGTCACTGCTGCTGACATCAAGAAGTTCGTTCAACTGGACTCTACTGCCAAGAATATCATCTCTGGTCATCTGACCAAAGGACAGTATGGCCGCGTGAGTGCTTTGGAAACATCTAAGCTAGTCTGGGACTGGCTCTCCAAGGTCAACGAAGGCGTCTCAACCCAGAGAGATCAGAGAATCAGTGTCCTTCGGAACCTCTTCAACCGCTTCAAGAGAAATGACAATGAGAATGTCCAGCTCACGTTTGATCGACTCACTGACATCACAAATGAGCTTCAAGCCCTCGGCGCTACTGAGATCACCAAGTATGAAGTCGTCAAGACACTCTTGAGATCACTTGACAGTTCGTTTGACACCCTAGTCCTAATGATTCAAGAACGTCCTGATTTCAAGACACTCGATCCGTCTGACATACTTGAGAGGCTCAATACACATGAGTTTCAGCTTTCTGAGAAAAGAGATATCTATGGTCCCAACTATGGGCGAACTCGTGCCTTGAAGGCAAAAGCTGTCTCCTCATCTGAAGAAGAATCTGACAGCAGTTTTGATGATCCTGAAGACATTGAAAAGGAACTTGCTATGCTTGTGAAGAAGTTCCAAAAATTCACCAAGAAGAAAGGCTTCAGAAAGTCTTCACGATCAAGCTCAAGGAATAATGAAGTTTCTGCTCATGACTACAAGAAGAAAACATGTCACAAGTGCAAGAAACCTGGCCACTACATCTCTGAGTGTCCGCAGTGGGACATTGAGAACAAGAAGAAAAAGGAGAGCAAGGAGTATGATTCTGATGACAAGAAGAAGAAGAAATACTCAAAGTCTTCTTCCAAGTCCTCCTCAGAGTCTTCATCACATAAGAAGAGCTCATCTAGCAAGGCACGTGTGTTTGTTGGTAAGGAAATGGATTCAGAGGAGGAGTCCGCTTCTGAGGAGGCGGAGGTGGAGTCTGAGGAGGAGTCCGATTCTGGCATTGCGAGTCTGGCTACAGCATACGTCGCCAAGTCCATCTTCAACACTGAAGACAATGACTCCATCACCGACACCTGTGCAAATGACAAAGACTACTCCACTCCTACCTACTGCTTCATGGCACGCGGTGCCAAGGTAAACACACGCACTACTCACTATCAAACATCTAGTGACGATGACTCTGATTGTGGTTCCAAACTCAGCTACAAAACACTCGCTAAAATTGCAACTGAACAACAGAAAACCATGGAACACATTCAAAAACTGTTAGACAAAAGCGATGATCTGTTAGACGCTGAAATGACTCGATCTCAGTCCTTAATTGAAGACATAAAAAATCTTCACATTAAGTATGAGGAACTTGAAAGTCGTGATGAAACGCTCTCAACAGCTCATGAAATGCTTTCCTATGATTATCTTCAAAGGAAGCAAGATCTTGAGAAATTGAGAGCAGCTCATGAAGATCTTCAGAAAGAAAACGAGTCGCTTCGTGCCGAACAGATCAGTTCAACTCAGGAAGGATTTGAACCACCATGTCTTAAATGCATTGAGCATGATAATGCTACTTCTGTTGCTGAATGTTCTACTGGCGCTACCGTTGCAATATCTTCAACTGTTGATGTGGGAACTAACCCCTCTGCTGAGGATACCACTGCTATTGCTGATGAGAATGCTAGGTTGAAGACATTGCTTGAAATAGGGATGTACAGAAGTCTTAAAGGGAATCAGACACTATGTGATGTCCTCAAAAGGCAGATTCTGAACTGAAACCCGAGGAAAGAGGGTGTTGGGTTCGTAAGGAAAATGAATGCTGATGGCTCTTACTGGAAACCTGAGCAGTACTCCAAAACCACGTGGGTTGCTGCAAAGGAACCTTCAGCAGATCCATCCACTCTATCTGGCTTCACTTGTGCTAACCCCATTGTCATTGATGAATCCTTTGATGCAAACTATAAACTATTTAAGAATCAGAATGGTGAAGTGTTTGCCAGGTATATTGGTACTAACTACAGGAATGGGCCGCCTATGAAGAAGATCTGGGTGCCGAAAAAGTGTTTAGAGAATCTTCCTGTGAATGTCATCATGACACCACAGGTGAAGAAGACAAACCCCAGACCACATGCTTCATACGGTCCAAAGGCTTCATACAGACAGAGGACTCACCTGAGTCGCACTAACGCAAATGTTTTGCAGGGAAACCAGACTCAGCCTATGAATATGAGCACGGTTCATCAAACCGCCATGTTCATAAGACCAAGAACTATTCTGCTTATTCTTATGAGTACTATTGTCCGCCTGTAAGACTTTTTGCTAGGGCTCCAAAGCCAAAGTTCTCAGACGCTGCACTTAGACTTATTGCTTCTAAGCCACCCTTGAAGATGTGGGTGGCTAAGAAAGCTTAACTCTCTTTTGCAGGGAAAGGTCTCCAGCAGAAAACCAAAATCGTATGACGCTATTGCTGGGGACCTTAAACATCTTGTAGGGCGCAAGATCAAATGCCCGAATGGTCTTACTATGTACTTCATTCCTGTATCGCTTGCTACTCTCCCTATCAGTCCTAATCTCGATCTAAGCTTTCATAACCCACTGGTTCATCAAATGTTTTTGTTTCACAATTCTCTTCGTGAAGTCTATCCCCCAAACTGCACTGTAGGGTATGACACCAGTGTCTTCAGAATGAATTATTGATAGTGGGTGTACCAATCACATGACTGGCAAAAGAATCCTTCTTATGGACTCAACCTTACGTCCATCCGACAAGAGTCACATCACATTTGCTGACACTGGTAAAAGTAAGGTATTGGGTCTAGGTAGAGTTGCAATCTCAAAGGATCATCACATGGATAAAGTCATGCTTGTTGAATCCCTTGGCTTCAACTTAATGTCTGTCTCAATGCTTTGCGATTTGAACATGATCGTAATGTTTGGAAAATATCGCTGCCTTGTTCTAATGGAATTTGACAAGTCTCTAGTGTTTGAAGGGTATCGGAAAGATGATTTTTACGTGGTAGATTTCTCAGCAGGACCACAGCTTGTCGTATGTCTTCTAGCAAAAGCTTCAGAATGCTGGCTCTGGCATCGGAGGCTAGGGCATGCTGGCATGAGGAACCTCCACACCCTTGCAAAGAAGAAGCATGTCATAGGCATCGAGGGCGTCAAGTTCAAGAAAGATCACTTATGCGGTGCCTGTGAAGTAGGAAAGATGACGAGGGCCAAACATCCCTCGAAGACAATCATGACAACAACTCGACCCTTCAAACTGCTCCACATGGATCTTTTCGGTCCCACTCATTACTCAACTCTTACTACTACTTGTCTCTATGGCTTTGTCATTGTTGATGATTATTCTAGATATACTTGGGTGCATATAATCCTCTACAAGACTGAAGTGCAGGATGTCTTCAGACGCTTCGCAAATTGAGCAATGAACAACTATGGCACCAAGATAAAGCACATCAGAAGTGACAATGGCACTGAATTCAAGAACACTGGCCTTGATACATATCTTGATACTTTGGGCATCACACATGAATTCTCAGCCCCGTACACGCCACAACAGAATGGCGTCGTCGAACGCAAGAACAGAACACTCATTGAGATGGCCCGAACGATGCTTGATGAATACAAGACTCCAAGAAAATTCTGGCCTGAAGCCATTGACACTGCATGCCATACAATCAATCGTGTTTATATTCACAAGCTTCTGAACAAGACATCTTATGAGCTCCTTACTGGCAAGAAGCCAAATGTCAGTGACTTCAGAGTATTTGGCGCCAGGTGCTGGATCAAGGATCCACATCACACTTCAGAATTTGCACCAAAAGCACATGATGGTTTTCTGCTTGGATATGGAAAGGATTCGCACTCCTACAGAGTCTTCAATCTATTTCATTATAAAGTGGTTGAAACAGTGGATGTGCGGTTCGATGAGACTAATGGTTCACAAAGAGAGCACCTGCCAAATGTGCTAGATGAAGTTCCATCCAGTGAATCAATCAAACTAATGGGAACTGGGGAAATCATACCCTCTGAAGCTCAACCTGAAGAGGAACTTATCATCTCCGCACCTGATCAACCTGAAGACAATGCTCATCCTGAAGACAATCCCTCTAACAATGACAATGACAATGATCAACAAGAGCAAAATCTTCGCCATGTACATCCTCGTGTTGCCAATGAAGTGCAGATTGAGAGAATAATTGATAGCATAAATGCACCCGGTCCGCTCACTCGTTCAAGGGCAACTTAGCTAGCAAATTTTTGTGGGCACTTCGCATTCGTCTCAATAACAGAACCCAAGAAAGTTGAAGAAGCCTTCATGAAACCTGAATGGATTCAAGCTATGCAAGAAGAGCTTCAACAGTTTGAGCTGAATAATGTATGGGAACTGGTTAAGCATCCTGATCCTCGGAAGCACAATATAATAGGCACCAAATGGATATACCGCAACAAGCAAGATGAGCATGGTCAAGTTGTCAGAAACAAAGCTCGTCTCGTTGCTCAAGGATATACTCAAGTGGAAGGCATTGACTTCGATGAAACATTTGCTCCTGTGGCTCGACTTGAAGCCATACGCATACTGCTGGCCTATGCAAATCATCATAACATACTTCTATATCAAATGGATGTGAAGAGCGCTTTTCTCAATGGCAAGATTGAAGAAGAAGTGTATGTTGCACAACCGCCTGGCTTTGAAGATCCAAAACATCCTGACATGGTATACAAGCTCAACCAGGCACTGTGTGGCCTCAAACAAGCCCCTCGGGCTTGGTATGACACACTCAAATACTTCCTGAAGAGCAAAGGCTTCACACCTGGTTCCCTCGACCCCAGTCTCTTCACGAAGACATATGATGGTGAACTGTTTGTGTGCCAAATATATGTGGATGACATTATCTTTGGCTGCACCAATCAGAAGTACAGTGAAGAGTTTGGATATATGATGCAAGAGCAATATCAGATGTCCATGATGGGAGAGCTGAAGTTCTTCCTCGGTCTTCAAATACGACAGCAACGCAACGGCATCTTCATATCTCAAGAGAAGTATCTCAAAGATTACCTGAAGAAGTTCGGTATGCAAGACTGCAAAGGCTTCACGACGCCAATGCCAGCCAAACATCATCTGGGTCCCGACGACAATGGTAAAGAGTTCGATCAAAAGGTATACCGCTCCATGATTGGTTCTTTACTTTATCTATGTGCATCTAGGCCAGATATTATGCTTAGTGTTTGCATGTGTGCTCGATTCCAAGCGGCACCAAAGGAGTCACATCACTTAGCTGTGAAGCAAATTCTTCGATATTTGGCTCACACCCCAACTCTAGGATTATGGTATCCAAAGGGCTCAGAGTTTGATCTGGTTGGATTCTCGGATGCTGATTATACCGGTGACAAGGTGGATCGCAAGTCTACATCAGGTACATGTCATTTTCTGGGACGATCACTTGTATGTTGGTCTTCAAAGAAGCAGAACTGTGTATCTCTCTCCATTGCTGAATCTGAATACATTGCTGCTGGATCTTGCTGCGCTCAGCTTCTGTGGATGAAGCAAACACTCAAGGACTATGGCATTCATCTGAATCAAGTGCCACTCTACTGCGACGACGAAAGCGCCATCAAGATTGCTAACAACCCAGTTCAGCACTCGAAGACAAAGCACATTGAAATTCGTCATCACTTTCTTAGAGATCATGTTGTGAAGGAATATATTGATATCATACACGTCAACACTGAAGAGCAATTGGCAGATATCTTCACCAAGCCCTTGGATGAGAAGAGATTTTGCAAGTTACGGTGTGAACTAAATATCTTGGAATCCTCAAATGTCCTGTGATCAAGCACACATCCTAACACTTATGCATATTGATGACTTAGATGTGCAACACACGAAGTAAAGTATATCTTCAATCAATGAAGACATACATTCTAAGTGTGAATACATTAATGTGGAATTTGACTTCGGAGCGCCACGATAATTGTGCGCCGTGTCTGGGTCTAATACTTCCTATATGGTGGGTAACACCACCACCAAAGGTTCTGTTTGAAATGTTTCACTCATGGCATTACATTTGCTATGTCTTCACATTTGGTTTGGCTTCAATTTCAACATGTCTTCATGATTACCTTCACTATATTGATTATATATATATATACTAGTGTTCTGTCCTCTATAGCATTCACTTATAGCTATGTCTTCTTGTTGAATCTTTTGAACTAAGTGAATGTGATCGGACCCTAACCTCTCTATGCTTTCTATCTCAAACTCTATCTCTCCAAATCATATGCATTCTATTGAAACTATCGAATGTCTTCTCTGCGTCCTTGTTAGCAGAAGATATAGAGACAAACATTAAGTCCGTTTTCAATGCTCATTCCTTCACCCGAAACCCGGAGAAGTGGGAATGACCGCCCGACAATCCATGCGTGCATGGGACGTGGAACAACCCCCGATATGCTGCATGATGGCCACGTGTTCCTCAGATGTGAATCGCCAGGGGCACCTGTGTAATAACACTGAGCCGCCATTGTCCCTATAAATACATGCCTCACCACAATCATTATCTCTTCTTCCACTCTCACACGAACCCTAGCGCCGCCGCTAGCCCTCGATGACACCGGCGACGAAGCGCTTCACTGCCGCAACCTCTCCGACGCTAGATCCAATGGAGCTCTCTTCCGTAAACGAGCTCTTGGATCGCATCGCCGCCCTGAGGGTCGCTACAGATTACGACCAGGTTGGGCTTAAACCCGATCTAAGAGAAATTAACTCTCCCCAAGTCACCCACCACGTTGCCGTGGTAGAGACGCTGTGCGGCGACCCTTCATCTATTTTAAGGACTAGCTACGTCCGAATTCCCGACCCCTCCAAGCCGGATACCCGCGGAGGGGGAGATATAACTCAAGACCTGAGCTTAGGATCAGGCAACGGGCCAGATTCACTGGACAACATCCAAGAATCCGAACTTCAGAGTTCGGAAACTCTTCGGCCTCCGAATCTCTGATTGGGTGAGGTTTCAGATTCAACGACACCCGCCTACCCAATCATAAGCGATCTCTCCCAAATCAGGCAGAGGCCCGAGGAAACAGTACATCATTACTGGGCCAGATTCCTCCTGGTTATGAACAGGATAAAGGATTGCCGCGAGGAAGACGCAATCTCAATTTTTTGCGGTAATTGCACGGACAAGGGAATCCTTAACGCCGTAAGTCGTCGTGATATCACACGCTTCGCTGACTTGGCGTCCATAGTACAAAAATATTGTGCGATGGAAAGCGCCTGGAAAACCGAAATAAATTTTTGGGATAATCCGGCCTTGAATAGTAATCCCGTCCGAACTAAGAGGGTGCATCATCACAGGACACCCGGGATAAACACCAAAAAGCCAAAACCCTCTACAGGGCATGGAACCGTACTGGAAAGATGGCCTGATGGACCCTGTAGAATTCACAGTACAGAGGACGCCATACCAACTCACAGCTTTAGAGCATGTTGGATACTCCGGCAGGTGGCCAAAATCGGCGAGGACCTCTTAATTCCGGAGGCCGCAGAAAGCCAGCCCAAGGACACCAGTACCGTTCTCACAGTCTTCGAGACTTTTGCATCAAACAATGTGCGAAAAAGAACACTCCGCAGCCTCGCCGAAGTATATCAAGTTGCAACAATAAATCCATGGAGCGACACTGCCATTACCTTCAACGCAAGTGATGAACCTAGATTCCGAACAGCCCGAGCACCAGCCGCATTGGTCCTCAGTCCCATAGTGGACGGCTTTCGCCTCACCAAGGTGCTCATGGACGGAGGCAGCGGGTTAAACCTCATTTATGAGGAAACCCTTCGAAAAATGGAAATAGACTGTAACCGCGTCGAGCGAAGCAGCACAACCTTTAGAGGAATAATCCCCAGTCGGGAAGCGCGCTGCATAGGAAAAATCACACTAGATGTGGTGTTCGCAGGATAATTACAGGTCCGAAGAAGTCACGTTTCAGGTGGCCCCGTTTAAGAGTGGATATCACGCTGTACTAGGGCGGGAGGCATTCACAATCTTCCAAGCAATACCCCATTATGGGTACATGAAGCTTAAGATGCCCGGGCCAAATGGAATTATCACTCTAGCTAGTGATCCGAACATAGCACTCCGCGCCGAAAACAAGACGGCCGCATTAGCCCTTGAGGCACTATCCGAAGCCTTAGCGGCCGAGGAACTGACCGGGCTGCGCTCCACGGTTAACAGGGACGATGTGATACTCGACAAGAGATCCAAATCCACATCCTTCAAGCCAGCTAACGAAATAGTCAAATTCCAGGTCCATCCAATGGACCCCAATAAAACAGCTTCCATCGGGGCACGACTGAACCCTGATGTAGACGCCGCACTGCGAGAGTTCCTACGAGAGAACTGGGACATTTTCGCCTGGCACCCTTCAGACATGCCAGGGATCCCACGCAGGCTGGCCGAACACAGCTTAAATATCCTAAAAGGATTCAAACCTGTCAAACAAGCCCTTTGGCGTTTTTCCGAACCCAAGAGACAGGCTATGGGAGAGGAGCTAGCCAAGCTATTGGAGGCCGGATTCATTAGAGACATAAAACATCCGGACTGGCTAGCAAACCTGGTGATGGTACCAAAGAAGGACAAATCATGGCGCATGTGTGTCGATTTTAAAGACCTTAACAAGGCTTGCCCAAAGGATCCCTTCCCCCTCCCCCGTATCGATCAAATTATCGATGCCACCGCAGGACATGATTCGTTGTGTTTCCTCGACGCATACTCCGGTTACCATCAAATCAAGATGGCAGAATCAGACCAAACTGCAACAGCATTCATCACACCATACGACCCATTCTGCTTCAACACAATGCCCTTCGGGCTGAAAAACGCCGGCGCAACATATCAGCGCATGATCCAGACATGTCTGGCAAACCAGATCGGCAAAACAGTGGAGGCGTATGTGGATGATGTGGTCGTCAAATCAAGACATGTCGAATCTCTAATAGACGACTTGAGGCTTGCATTCGATAACCTCCAAAAATATGACATCAAGCTCAACCCGGAAAAATGCGTCTTCGCGTCCCAGCCGGAAAGCTCTTGGGCTTCATTGTATCCGGTAGAGGAATTGAAGCAAATCCAGCCAAGATCCGAGCTTTGTCACAATTGGATATCCCAAAGGACCTCAAACAAATACAAAAATTAGCCGGATGCGTGGCGGCTTTAAGCCGCTTCATCTCCCGCTCGGGAGAAAAGGCACTACCCCTTTATCGCCTCCTTCGGCGCACCGAACACTTCAAGTGGACGGATGACGCCACGGCCGGACTTGATGAAATAAAAGCCATATTGGCAACAAACCCAGTCCTGGCCGCACCAATCACCGGTGAACCAATGTTATTGTACATTGCAGCAACACACCAAGTTGTCAGCGCAGTGCTCGTTGTCGAGCGGGAAACGGACAGACACAAATTCCCCTTCAAAGGCCGGTCTACTACGTGTCCACTGTCCTCACTCCACGCAAATCACGGTACCCGCATTATCAAAAGATTGCATACGCGGTATTCATGGCATCCCGGAAGCTACGACACTACTTTCAAGAGTGTTCCATAACAGTAGCCTCAGAAGTACCACTCAACGATATTATCAACAATCGCGATGCAACGAGCCGGATTGCAAAATGGGCCATCGAGCTTCTCCCATTCGATATAACCTATAAGCCACTGCGAGCTATTAAATCGCAAGTTTTGGCCGACTTCGTCGCAGAATGGACGGAGGCCGAGCTTCCTAAAGAGTACGACACATATTCAAACTGGATTATGCATTTCGATGGCTCCAAAATGTTGGCCGGACTGGGGGCTGGCGTCGTCCTGACGTCCCCCATAGGAGACACTGTCCAATATGTGCTCCAGATCATGTACACGGATTCCAACAATGCAGCCGAATATGAGGCCCTCCTACATGGTCTCCGGATAGCAGTATCCATGGGTATCCAGCGCCTAGAGGTACGCGGGGATTCAAACCTCGCGATATCCCAAATAAATGGAGACTTCGACGCCAAGGACCCAAAAATGGCAGCTTACCGCAACGCCGTCCTAAAAATGTCAGCTCGGTTCGAAGAGCTGGAGTTTCACCATATAGCCCGAGAAAACAATCAAGCAGCGGACGTCCTGGCACGCATCGGAGCAAAACGCGATGCAGTCCCCCCAACATCTTTTTGGAAAGATTGTTCAAGCCATCCGTACCATGGGAGGGGGAACCCGCAAATAACAGCCCGGACCCAGCCGCACCACTCGACGCCGAACAATCTGACACAATTGGAGGCTCTGCCAATGAAATTACACCTTCAACCCACGTAATAATGGCGGTCATCGCCCCGTGGACAGAACCATTCCTAGCCTACCTTACTAGGCAGGAACTCCCGAAGGACCAAAACGAGGCCCGCTGCATAGTGCGGCAATCTAAAGCCTATAGAGTCCATGAGGGAGAGCTTTATAAGAAAAGCACTACCGGAGTCCTTCAAAGGTGCGTCTCCAAAGAGGAAGGGCGGAACCTTCTGGCTGAAATTCATGCCGGACTCGATGGTCACCACGCCGCTGCTCGGTCCCTTGTTAGCAAGGCTTTCTGTACAGGCTTTTATTGGCCGACGGCCCAGGCAGACGCTCAGGACCTAGTCCAACGATGCGCTGGTTGCCAACTTTTTGCCAACCAAAGCCATATGCCACCCACCGCACTCCAAACTATACCCATCACCTGGCCTTTTGCGGTCTGGGGGCTTGACATGGTCGGACCCCTTAAAGGTGGGACCGATAGGAAAAAATACTTACTGGTCATGGTGGATAAATTCACCAAATGGATAGAAGCCAAGCCTGTTAAAACGGCTGAATCCAGACCTCTGATAGACTTCATATCCGGGGTTGTACACCGTTATGGCGTCCCCCACAGCATCATAACTGATAACAGTACAAACTTTACCACCGACGAGGTAAAACTCTGGTGCAAAAACATGGGCATCAAGCTCGATTATGCTTCCGTCTATCACCCACAAACCAACGGCCAGGTCGAAGATGCAAATGGTCTTATCATGAGCGGCATTAAACCCAGACTGGTGCGGTCCCTCAAGGAATCTAACACGCACTAGGTAGAGGAGCTCGACTCCGTGCTATGGGGGCTGTGGACCATGCCAAATTGCACCACCGGACACACACCATTTTTTATGGTGTACGGCGCAGAGGCAGTTCTGCCCTATGACATAATTCATGACTCACCTAGAGTGCGCATGTACGAAGAAAGAGAAGCCGAGCTATATCGGCAGGACAACTTGGACGCCCTGGAGGAGTAGCGTGACGTGGCAAAAGCCCGTTCCGCATTTTATCAACAGCAGGCCCGAAGATATCAAAGCAGAGAAGTACGGGCCAAAAATTACAATGTTGGTGAACTAGTTCTACGCCTGCCGGATAAGAAAAACGACAAACTCAAGCCCAAGTGGGAAGGTCCATTCATAATCGACCAAGTCCTGACTGGCGGGGCGTACCGCCTGCGAGATGCGTCGGATAACCGACTCGAGCCGAACCCGTGGAACGCCACCCGCCTCCAAAGATTCTATGCCTAGCGCCGGACTCTGTGTTCGTCTCCTTCCTCTGTCCATTTTTTTTGCATTTTTCTGTCTTACATTTCTCTCCTTCCCCTCTTTTCTTTTATAGCCCTTAAAGGCTCATCTAGTGACACGCCACTCGCGCTCATTAAACCTGGGGGCTTCTTTAACAGAAGCTTATTTATACGGGCTTCATGCCCAACACATGTGTCAAACTTCCGCATGTACCTTTTTATTCACCATTATATGCATCGATATGACTTAAGTTTTGGCCAAGATGGGTTGCCTGGCTCCTGTGCTTACCCCTACGTCCCCGATTGTTCGGCTAGGCGGTAAAGGGAGCACCTCTGCGATTGTTACTGCCGGGTCAGCCAGATGTGTACCTCAGACTAGGTGAAGCCGAAAGCTAGCGTTCTTAAGGGAATATTCGGTCGGTGAGATAAAAGATGATCTTTTTACTCATTTTATGCGCCCCCAGATGCTTTTTTCTGCGTCTTTTTACGCGGTCCGGACATGCACTTTAGGGCATGCCTCCAGCGAAAGGAACCCTTAACGGAACTATTCTCTCTGGAAGATGTTTCTTACTAACCATGTAATATAACATAACTAGTTGGGCACTTGTTTGATAAAGCACTAATGACCCCTACGCTTGGTCTCCACGCATACCATGGTTCTTATATAACCACTATGGTATTCGGACACACTCCGGACCGTCAGGTCCCGAGGTTGAAGCGGAAAGGTAGGCAACGACAAACGATCTACAATCCGGCTAGAAGGCATTGCACATGTCAATTCAAAATTACATAGTCATTCTGACTGATTGTATTCCTCTTCTATACCATCTAACAGGCTGTCTAATTTACAGTCCTGCTGGGAATACTTCGCGGCTAACTCTACTTGGTCATATACTAAGCTTACAGGGATCTCCTTCCCGTCAGGCCCCACTGGTCCGACCTCAGCCATGTGGTTTGGGTCAGACTTCGTAAAACGAGTCTTCACCTTGGCCCAGGCCTCCCTAGCGCCTTGTCGGCAGGCCGATATCTTCCATAACCGGAAGCGCCGCCGAGCTCCCTTCAGCTTCTCCACAAGCTCTCCAAGGCCCTCGGGCATGGAGTGGGCAGGCCATAAGGCTTGGGCAACGCCTCGCATCGCCTGCCGAATTCGCTCGTGCAGTTGCATGAGTTCGGGAAGAAGGTCACCCGTAGAACCGGGCATCTCCTCTGCAGGACGACCTGTGAGCATACCTACAGACATTACTCTGTTAGTCGACTTCCTTGCCGAACTCTTTTTTCAAAGTTCGTTCAAGCACTTACTAAATATGTCGCGTCGAAGACGCTGATTCTCCTTCGTGGAGTCCGACAGCTGGCCATGAACATCTTTAAGTTCGACGTCCAGCCTGGTGTTGGCATCCTGAAGATCATTCTTCTCTCGCCTCACCTTTGTCAATGTACTCTCACCGGCCTTTAGCCGGCGTAAGAGTTGTTGCTTTTCCGGATCAAGTCCGGCGCCATCTGCAACATGATTTGTCAGATTTGCACCCACACCGCACAATACTAATCTGAGGGGGTCTCTTTGGGCTCCCCTGCTGCGGCTAGTGCGGCTTCTAGTTGGGCCTTGCACTTTTTCAGCTCCTCGGACAGTACAGTATTCTTCTCTGTAAGAACCTGCATATTAAATGATCCTTAAATCAGTTGCTCTAACTATTTCAAGTCTCGGGGGCTACTGGTATATATATATTTGACCAAAATTTTCTTACCCGTATGTCTTTTACATACTGCTCCGTGGCTCTGGCTAAACCATTTTGAGCGGCACAGAGGTACACATCTCCCGAATTAAAGGCATCTAAAGCCTCTTGGGAGAAACAAGCGTCGCGTAGAACTGTCCGGCGACGCCTGTGGTTCATGGCACTCTCCACTTCAGAATTTGTGGCAGACAGCCTGTCCGCATCCTCTGTCGGAGGAGCGTCTGGTGCGCGCCTTGTGCTCGCCTCCGCTTCCTGGCCAGACGTTGGAGCCTAGCTGGTGGAGGCGCGATTGGCAACCTCTCCGGATGTAGTCCGGCGAGGTCTCTTCGTTCTGATGATAGCACGAACGTTAATATGCCCTGACAGAATAACACGAGGGAAATAGAGGGTGTGCTATACCTTTGCACCGACATCTCAGTCCGGACTACATTCCTTTTTGCCCCACGGGGCCCTGCGGCCCCTCGTTGGCTAGCCGCCGCAGGTTCGGCTTCCTGCCTCGGAAATCTCCCTTGCAAAACACGGTTGTCGTTAGAAACACCGGAATACGTGAGAGTGGAATCTCTCTCAAGGGAATGAGACTCCAGTTTCTATCACCTGGGAGGCCGGGATTAACCCTGGGTAATCAGCCGTGATGGCTACCAAGGTATTGTCCTTGCTTAGCTGATGGAACACCCCGTCAATAAGCTCCACCGATATGTCCGGATCCTCTTCGGAGTCCGGATCGAGGGACCATTCTGGGTCCTCGGGCTGTGGAGGGCGGCTGTTTATATCCTTTACCACCTGTCGCAGTTCCTGCATTGAAGTCGTTAGACTACATATCTAACCGTGGGAGTATAAATAAACGGGCAAGTGCAGTTGTTCACTTACCCAACTTGGAGGATCGTACATAGTAAATCCGGCCTGCGGGTTGACGCGGAGGAATTCCTCCTTTTCTCCCTTGTATAAAGAGGATAAGATCTTTACTAGAGCGATAGCTGAGGCCGGCCCCTTGCGACCGTAACGGGTGGCGTCATCCTCCCCGTTGAAATCCCACATGGGGTGGCCTCTATATTGAAGTGGCTGCACCCCCCGCATAATGCATGCGGCCATGACTCCAATCATGCTTAGTCCGGAATGAGCCAACAGTCTTATCCGGCCCATCAGGTAAAGGACGTCTCTGTCGCTTTCTCTCTGAGAGCTCCGCGGATGCCAGCTCAAGCGTTTCTTCAATGGAGCACTGTTGAACTCAGGGAGACCGACCCGGATAGGGTTCGGTAGCGGGACGTCATCTATGTAAAACCATTCCGAAGGCCAGTCCTCAGACGCCTTCTTTGGGGTTTCGGATAGGTATCCGGTCCCGGTGATGCACCATACTTTGGCTCCGCCCACTTGGTATATAGACCCCTCTTTAGAACGGGGCACTAGGCAGAATAACCTCTTCCACAGCGCGAAATGAGCCTCAACGCCTCAAAATAGCTCGCAAAGGGCGACGAAACCCGCAATATGCAATACGGAGGCGGGCGTGAGATTGTGCAGCTGGAGGCCGTAGAACTCCAGAAGCCCGCGGAGAAATGGATGAATTGGAAATACCAGTCCCCTTATTAGATAGGGGACGAGGCACACCCGCTCTCCTTTAGAAGGATTGGGGGTGCTCTCCGCTTGTTTTCCGCCATTATAGGTGGCGAGACCGGCTCGGACCGGGACCATGTATGCCTGAGGGAGAAATCCCTTGGCCTGAAGCGACGCTAACTCGCTATGCGGGATGGTGCAACTCTCCCAGCCCCCGGGTTTGGGACCGGAGGGGCGAGGGGAGGAGCTGCGACGGCTGGTCATGTTGGAATGGACCTTTGCTGGAAGCGCTCTGATGATAACTCGCGGAGAGGAGAAGATGTGGTTTGGACCTAAATCCCCATCCCGTTAAATAGGCGGCTCGTTTATACGGCTGGGAGTGTGGATGTAAAAATGCCCCGGCTTTTCGCATTCGTTTGACACATGGAAAACGGCCATTATTGGGCGTGGAAGCTGAGGAGCGCTACATTACAAAAATCGGATATTATTCCTATAGGTACACAAGATTTGGAGAAGAACCCGCCTTGCAATGCCGAACAATCCGCGCGCCAGACTCGTCGTCATTGAAGCCCGGTTCGGGGGCTACTGAGGGAGTCTAGATTAGGGGGTGTTCGGGTAGCCGGACTATACCTTCAGCCAGACTCCAGGACTATGAAGATACAAGATTGAAGACTTCGTCCCGTGTCCGGACGGGACTTTCCTTGGCGTGGAAGGCAAGCTTGGCGATGCAGATATTCAAGATCTCCTACCGTTGTAACCGACTCTATGTAACCCTAACCCTATTCGGTGTCTATATAAACCGGAGGGTTGTAGTCCGTAGGCAATCAACTCCATACACAACAATCATACCATAGGCTAGCTTCTAGGGTTTAGCCTCCTTGATCTCGTGGTAGATCTACTCTTGTACTACCCATATCATCAATATTAATCAAGCAGGAGTAGGGTATTACCTCCATCGAGAGGGCCCGAACCTGGGTAAAAAACATCATGTCCCTTGTCTCCTGTTACCATCCGGCCTTGACGCACAGTTCGGGACCCCCTACCCGAGATCCGCCAGTTTTGACACCGACAGCCGTCTTCACGCCGACCGCGGACATCGTCTTCTCTGCCGTCGCCGTAGGTGTCCTCCGTCGCCATAGGTGTCCTCCGTCGCCAAGTTAGGGCATGGACAATCGAACTGCTCGGCCTCCTCTTCCACTCCGTCTAGCAGTTCCTTGTGTGGTAAATAAAACTTCCTTTTTACGGCCCCTTTGATCCTACAGATTCGTCACTTTCTACCACAAGTAGTTTCTATTCACACATGTTGGATCCACTTCATACTGCATCTCATATTATGCCTAGTATGTTCACTTATGCTTCACAAAGCAGTTAGATTCCTCACTTGTACTGATCTCTGGATTCGTACAAATCTGGAACCAACTCCTTATCTATGAGTGAATGTCTTCGCACGATGAGGTCAATGTCTTCTAAAATGATTTATCTTCAAAATCTTCTGAGAATGCATATGACCTCTTCCCCTTCCCTCGCACCTCAATGCTGTCACAGGTACATGTCCGTGGGAGAATCCCTTGGTTCTCATAGTCTGCATTCATTTGCAGAATTCTTACAGCATCATATAAATTCTCCCGAAGCCAGTTCCTGTTTGTCCAGCAAGCGAAAGCCTCTGAAGCCTTTGAACATGTTGAAGCCATTCAGTTTAAAGTTCATGGCTACAGGGAAATCTGCAAGGAAGGGAGGCAGACAGTGTCGTGGGGGGGGGCATGAAGAGATCTGTCTGATGACCTCTCAGAGCTTTACAAGACAGATCCTGAAGAGCATTATAATCAGTGCAAGACCCGAATCCAGTGGATTCGAAGATATTGGGCAGAACAGTGGTACAAATACAGATTCGTGACCAAGGAATATGCTGAGAAGAGTGCTATCAAAAGTCCTTGGGGTGATATTCTCTTCCGAGGCCTTCCACCCAAGAACAGAGCTAAAGCTATTGCTCAGGGTTTCTATCCGTGTATGGTCCGTGGACCTCAGCCTGAAGATGCCGACCCATCATCATTGCTATGGTGTCGTGACGATAACTCTTCAAGCGCAACTTCCAGCATGCAAAGGCATCGGCCAAGGAAAACAAGAAGTCATTGGGACTAGACTTCAACCCTGGTCCTTCTGCTCCCCGGGCTGACGGCACCCGCAATGCAGAACCCAATGTCATTGGTCCTTTCTACAACCTTGAAGGTCTCATCACCCATATCGTGGTTCAAGGGATAGCCGTGAATGAGCCTGCAGATGACGCTGAATCAGATGAAGCCAATGTGGAGCCTTCACCAACCCAAGCACCAGAAGTCAGCGAAGCCACTGATGCTACTGCTTCTGTTCCTGCGTCTGCTGCCGTTCCTCAGTTTGACTATCATGTTGAGCACAGGCCTCAGGTACAGAAGCCAATCCCAAGATTGCCCAGGTTTCCAGGTCCTGCATCAGCACCTGGATCCTTCAAAGTCAACAGCTTCAAAGTAGACAACACTTTCTTCAATAGCTCCAGGAACCTCTACTCAAGGGAAAGAATATCTTCTGATCAGTTCTGGAGCTATCCGCAGCGAAGCTATTACTCCTGCATTCTGTACAATCAAGGTCGCATCTTCCCACATAAGCGTCTTGACATCGAAACAATAGCTGGTCTGCCCTGTCTGGAAGAAGCTCTGGATTGCTTAAAAGAGGTTGGCTTGTTGCCGTTTGTCACCGACCAAGAGCACTGGAATGAAGAGTTGCTGCTCCAATTCTATGCCACACTTCAGATCCGTGGGTACAACAGAGATCCGAAGACTTGGGTCCTGGAGTGGATGACAGGAAATGTTCATCACGAAGCCAAAGCCTTTGATATCATTGAGCTCACTGGTCTGCCCACTCCTGGCGATCTCTATGAACCTGGTTGTCAGCTTCATAGTGAAGCTATGGAGAGCATCTTTCAGAAGCCTGAACCAAACATGAGTCAGATGCTCAGTATGATGAAGCCATTGCCACAAGATGCCGCATATCCTAAGGAGTTCCTTGTTGAAGACCTTGAGTATCTGCCAAGGACTATTTATCACATCATAAGGCGAACTCTCTGGCCTATCAAAGGACATTCTCCACATGCCAAGCTGGAAGGTGCAATGAAGACTTTGGTCTTCTATATTCTTCATGGGAAATGCTTCAATGCACAGGACTTCTTCATCCGCCAACTTGCTGCATCAGGCTCTGATCTATTTGGATTGAAGTTCTACGCTCCATGGATAATGCGGCTGATTAAAGTCCACTCCGCTATCTCATATCAGCCATTTGCTCGCAATCATCGGATCTTCCTGCCTGATGTGGATATGTCCGTTGAAGACATTTATCCTGAGCCTGCCAAGGAGCCTCTTGAAAGTGCGTTATATCGACTAGAGGGGGGGTGAATAGGCAATTTTTATGAAAGTCTTCAAAACGTGGGAGTTTCGAAGACAAACGGTAGAAATAAACCTATTACCATGCAGCGGAAGGTAGACTACACTAGGCAAACCATAGTCAAGTATTCAATGAAGTGAAAGCACAATGACCAATAGCAGCTAGGTAGTAAGGATCAGGTAGGAAGATATTATGAAGCCAAACGGAACACGCAGTCAGTCAGTGAAGACAAAAGATAGTGCAATCATACAATGACTTCACAAGGACCAACAGTAAGTGAAGGGAAGGGAAGGATGAAACCAGTGACTCGTTGAAGACAATGATTTGTTGGACCAGTTCCGGTTGCTGTGACAACTGTACGTCTGGTTAGGGCGGCTAGGTATTTAAACCTGAGGACACACAGTCCCGGACACCCAGTCCTGAACACGCAGCTCAAGACACCCAGTCCTCACCGTATTCCCCTTGAGCTAAGGTCACACAGACCTCGCCCAATCACTCTCGTAAGTCTTCAAGGTAGACTCCAAAACCTTCACAGACTTCGTTCATCGGCGATCCACAATGTCTCTTGGATGCTCAGAACGCGACGCCTAACCGGCTGGTGGATTCACAGTCCTCAAGTGTAATAAGTCTTCAGATCACACAAACAAGAAGACTTAAGTGATGCCTTAACACTCTTTGGCTCTGGGTGGTTAGGGCTTTATCCTCGCAAGGAATTCTCTCTCAAAGGCTTCGAGGTGGGTCGCTCTCAAACGACAAAAGCCATACTCTAACTCTGGGCAGCCAACCGTTTATGGTTGTAGGGGGTGGGCTATTTATAGCCACTGGGCAACCCGACCTGATTTGTCCGAAATGACCCTGGGTCACTAAGGAACTGACACGTGTTCCAACGGTCAGATTTCAAACACACACGACAACTTTACTTGGGCTACAAGCAAAGCTGACTTGTCCGACTCTGGACAAGATTCGTTCTCATAGTCTTCACTCGAAGACATAGGTTTTGGTTAAGCATCACTTCAGTCATTCTGACTGGTTCTCTTGGACCCCACTTAACAGTACGGTGGTTCCTATGACTCAACAAAGAAGAAAAAGAACTACGAAAGACCTAAGTCTTCGAGCTCCATAGGCTTCATGCGATGTCTTCTCTTGTCATAGTCTTCAATGTGAATATCTTCATATACCACCTTTGACATCAATGTCTTCATACATTTTTAGGGGTCATCTCTGGTAGGAAAACCGAATCAATGAGGGACTTCTACCTGTGTTATCCTGCAATTCTCACAAACACATTAGTCCCTCAACTAGGTTTGTCGTCAATACTCCAAAACCAACTAGGGGTAGCACTAGATGCACTTACAATCTCCCCCTTTTTGGTGATTGATGACAAACTAGTTGAAGTTTTCAACGGGGAATATAATATGTGAAATTGTAAAGGATAAGGAATTGTCTTCATAAGTTGCAAGGGCTCCCCCTGAAGATGTGCATATAAGTAATTTGCTTTTGGAATGCAAATGCACATGGCAGGTTGTACTCGTGGAGATCCTCTTCTACTTATGATGACAATTCATTATGCATGAGAAGGTATGTGAAGATAATGACATGCATAATGGAAAATGGACATCTGCAAAATGATCTAAGTGCGGAATTTATCGTCGCACATGCGGAATTTATCGTCGCATCACGAAGTAGCAAATAAGTAGCAGACGACCATCGAGTTTAGGTGTTACAACTCAAAGAACCAAATGTATCAAAACGAGAGTTGTAAACACGAGGCAAAATATAAAGCAACCGCCCATGTGGACCCGCTTGAAGACTATCAAACTCATATGCTTCTCCCCCTTTTGTTAGTAAGGACCAAAAAGGTTTGAAGACATAGAGCATCTACTCGTGCCCATGAAGAGTAGGTGAAGCAGCAGGGTCGTCGGTGGTGTTCGGCGGTGCAGAAGAACTTGGAGCAGGGTCGAAGCATGCTGAAGGAGGTGGCGGTGAAGTAGCATCGTCTTCGTCCTTGATCATTCTGGCATTCACAGTTGCAGCAGAGGAAGAGAACTCAGAGTCTTCAAGAGATGGAGTTCGTCGCAGCACTGCCCTTTGAGGAGGTGTGGAGTCAAACTTGAAGCGTTCAGAGAAGCCATCTTCTTGAAGATCATCCTCAGAGCACATAAGTGTCAGCCCTTTCCATGTGCGTCGAGAGGTTTCATGGGCAACAAAGGCATTCTTGGTGGCAAGATTGCGAATGCGGTTAACATCCACCAAGAGGCTTTGCATTTGGCGCTTCAGCCAGTCATGATGCCTATCCTGTTTCTGATGAAGAGCCACCAGAAGCTCTCAGTCATTAAGGACACGAGTGCGCTTCTTGGGTCGTTGGGCAATTGTGCTATCGGTGGCTTCAGTAAGGACAGGATGTGGTGCACGTGTAGTTCCAGCCAACGGATAAACACGAGTGACTGCTTCAACTCCTTCAATGTTCTGAGAAAATCTTTGATGCTCCGCATTCTGAAGACTAAGAGGCTCCTTGGCAGGCTCAGGATAAATGGCTTCAACGGACATATCCACATCAGGCAGAAAGATCCGATGATTGCGAGCAGATGGCTGATATGAGATAGCGGAGTGGAGTTTAATCAGCCGCATTATCCATGGAGCGTAGAACTTCAAGCCAAATAGATTAGAGCCTGATGCAGCAAGTTGGCGGATGAAGAAGTCCTGTGCATTGAAGCATTTGCCATGAAGAATATAGAAGACCAAAGTCTTCATTGCACCTTCCAGCTTGGCATGTGGAGAATGTCCTTTGATGGGCCGGAGAGTTCACCTTATGATGTGATAAATAGTCCTTGGCAGATACTCAAGGTCTTCAACAAGGAACTCCTTAGGATATGCAGCTTCTTGTGGCAATGGCTTCATCATACTGAGCATCTGACTCATGTTTAGTTCAGGTTTCTAAAAGATGCTCTCCATAGCTTCACTGTGAAGATGACAGCCAGGTTCATAGAGATCGCCAGGAGTGGGGAGACCAGTGAGCTCAATGATATCAAAGGCTTTGACTTCGTGATGAACATTTCCTGTCATCCACTCCAGGACACAAGTCTTCGGATCTCTGTTGTACCCACGGATGTGAAGTGTGGCATAGAATTGGAGCAGCAACTCTTCATTCCAGTGCTCTTGGTCGGTGACAAACGGCAACAGTCCAACCTCTTTGAAGCAATCCAGAGCTTCTTCTAGACAGGGCAGACCAGCTATTGCTTCGATGTCAAGACGCTTATGTGGGAAGATGCGACCTTGATTGTACAGAATGCAGGAGTAATAGCTTCACTGCGGATATCTCCAGAACCGATCAGAAGATATTGTTTCCCTTGAGTAGGAGTTCTTGGAGCTATTGAAGAAGGTGTTGTCTACTTTGAAGCCATTGACATTGAAGGATCCAGGTGCTGATGCAGGACCTGGAAACCTGGGCAATTTTGCGATTGGCTTTTGTACCTGAGGCCTGTGCTCAACATGATAGTCAAACTGAGGACCAGCAGCAGGCGCAGGAACAGAAGCAATAGTATCATTGGCTTCGCTGACTTCTGGTGCTTTTGTTGGTGTAGGCTCCACATTGGCTTCAGCCATGACAGAGTCAGTGGCTTCATTGGTGTTGGTGGTGGCAGCCTCACGATTCTCAACCTCCACTTGATGAGCTGGAGGGTCGGTCACAGTCACATTCTCCTCGAGAACAACTTCTTGGTGAGACGGGGGTGTAGCAGCGCTTGGGGTTTCTTCTTCATCGGCTGATGAAGCCGGAATGTCTTCAGCAGCTTTAGATTCAGACTCAGAGACTGGAGGCCTTGGTCCTTTGCGAAGCCTGCGTAACGCTGGCGATGCCTGTGGAGTTGGAGTTGGCTGGGCCTCAACGCCATCTTCCTCTTGTGCTTGTGGGCGATCAGCCCATGATGCATCCTGAGCAATTGGCGTCAGAGGACGACCAATGCTGATGAGTTCGCTGTGCGTTAGCACAGGCGATGATACCTGTTGGTGCTCGAGCTGAGGAAGAACTGCATCATCTTCAACATGGTCATGGTGACCAATGTCTTCAGCAGTGGTGGGATCAGCTGCTGGAAAGTCTTCAGCTTCATGAGCCTCTGTGAAAGCAGGCTCATGGACAGTCAGTTGACGCTCTTGATGTTCAGCGTCAGGGCGAACCATGGAGATGGGTTCAACAATTAAGGGCTCTGTGGGAGCAGCCCGTTCCTTCTTGGTCTTCCGCTTCTTCTTGGAGGGAGCAGTAGCAGAGGCTTCAGGATGTTTTCTTTTTCTGGCTTCAGCCTCAGCAGTCCTCGTCTTCTTCAGTTCTGAAGCGGTTGACCTGGCCTTTGGCTTCGAGCCAGTCATGCTAGTTGGGAAGACAATGGGATCTGCTTCCTGCCTTGGTGCGTCGGGTTCGGCCATAGCGGGCTTCTTCTTCTTCTTTGCAGCCATCCTGGGGTCGATGCTAGGACGCCCAAGGGCCTTGTGCTTCTCAGCCTCATTGTAGGCTTGCACACACTTGTCAACCAGGCTCTTCATGCGCTCACGAGAACCTTGAGCTTCTTCACGCTTCTTGAGAAAGGCTTCTTTAAGCTTGTGCAACATGATCTTGAAGTTCTTGACCTCTTGCACGCTGAGCTTGGCCATATGCTTCTTGAACTGAGCTTTCTCAAAGTCAATCTTCTGCTTTAGTTCGACGATGCGCTGAGCTAGAGCTAGCTCTGAAGCAATGGCGCCATGGAAGGCGACACTAAGACCAATGGGAAGTTGCAGGTCTTCAAAGCTGAGGTTGGCCGTTTCAAACCACTCATCAATGAAGTCGTGGATGATTGCCACGTCAAAGAGAGGCAAGTTGTTGAAGTTTTCTGCTTCTTCTTTGCTCTTGATTAGTTGCTCAAGAGTGTCATCTGCAAGATCTTCATCACTGGACAGATCAATGGCATCGTTGCGCAGAATAGCAGCAGCTGTCAGTTCTTGGCCGGTGTGTGGCAGAGGCATCTTGACCTTCTGGGCTTGGAGATGCGTGACAAGTCTTCAGACTGCACACTGTCTTCAGGAGGTGCAGTGGCCAGTGACTTCGCCCGTGAGATCTTTGGTGCGGAGGCAGGCTTTGAAGCTTTTGGCTGTTTCGGTTTCTTTGGCTTCGGCACTGCAGGCGCTTCATCTGATTCAGCGTCATCTGTAGGCTCATTCACGGCTGTCCCTTGAACCACGATATGAGTGATGAGACCTTCCAAGTTGTAGAAGGGCCCAAGAAGATTGGGTTCAGCTTCACGGGTTCCATCGGCACGGGGAGCAGAGGAACCAGGGTTGAAGTCTAATCCCAAAGACTTCTTGTTCTGCTTCGCTGAGTTCTTGGCACACTGGAAGTTGCGCTTGAACAGATTGTCGTCACGACACCATAGTAGTGACGATGGGTGTGCATCTGCAGGCTGTGGCCCATGGACCATGCAGGGATAGAAGCCGTGTTCAATGGCTTCTTCTCTGGACCTGGGTTGAAGATTCTTGTATAGGATGTCTCCCCACGGTCGCTTGATGGCATTTTTCTCAGCATATTCTTGGGTCACAAACCGGTATTTGAACCATTGTTCTGCCCAATATCTTTGAATCCATTGGATTCAGGTCTTGCGCTGATTGTAATCCTCTTCAGGATCTGTCTTGTAAAGCTCTGAGAGGTCATCAGGCAAATCTCTTGATGTTCCCCCACAATGCTGTCTGCCTCCCTTCCTTGCAGATTTCTCTGTAGCCATGAACTTTAACCTGAATGGCTTCAACATGTTTAAAGGCTTCAGAGGCTTTCGCTTGCTGGACAAACAGGAACTGGCTTCAGGAGAATTTATATGATGCTGTAAGAATTCTGCAAATGAATACAGACTATGAGAACCAAGGGATTCTCCCACGGACATGTACCTGTGACAGCATTAAGGTGCGAGGGAAGGGGAAGAGGTCATATGCATTCTCAGAAGATTTTGAAGATAAATCAGTTTAGAAGACATTGACCTCATCGTGCGAAGACATTCACTCATAGATAAGGAGTTGGTTCCAGATTTGTACGAATCCAGAGATCAGTACAAGTGAGGAATCTAACTGCTTTGTGAAGCATAAGTGAACATACTAGGCATAATATGAGATGCTGTATGAAGTGGATCCAACATGTGTGAACATAAACTACTTGTGGTAGAAAGTGACGAATATATAGGATCAAAGGGGCCGTAAAAAGGAAGTTTTATTTACCATACAAGAAACTGCTAGACGGAGTGGAAGAGGAGGCCGAGCAGTTCGATCATCCGTGCCCTAACTTGGCGACAAAGGACACCTACGGCGACGGCGGAGAAGACGATGTCCGCGGTCGGCGTGAAGACGGCGTCGGAGAGGTTGCGACAGCGAAGCGCTTCGTCGCCGGCGTCGTCGAGGGCTAGCGGTGGCGCTAGGGTTCGTGTGAGAGTGGAAGAAGAGATAATGACTGCGGTGAGGCGTGTATTTATAGGGACAGGGGCGACTCGGTGTTATTACACAGGTGCCCCTGGCGATTCACATCTGAGGAACACGTGGCCATCATGCAGCATGTCGGAGGTTGTTCCACGTCCCACGCACGCCTAGATTGTCGGGTGGTCGTTCCCACTTCTCCGGGTTTCAGGTGAAGGAATGAGCATTGAAAACGGACTTAATGTTTGTCTCTGTATCTTCTGCTGACAAGGACGCAGAGAAGACATTCGACAGTTTCAATAGAATGCATATGATTTGAAGAGATAGAGTTTGAGATAGAAAGCATAGAGAGGTTAGGGTCCGATCACATTCACTTAGTTCAAAAGATTCAACACGAAGACATAGCTATAAGTGAATGCTGTAGAGGACAGAACACTAGTATATATATAATCAACATAGTGAAGATAATCATGAAGACATGTTGAGATTGAAGTCAAACCAAATGTGAAGACATAGCAAATGTAACGCCATGAGTGAAACACTTCAAACAGAACCTTTGGTGGTGGCGTTACCCACCGTATAGGAAGTGTTAGACCCAGACACGGCGCACAATTATCGTGGCACTCCGAAGTCAAATTCCACATTAATGTATTCACACTTCGAATGTATGTCTTCATTGATTGAAGATATACTTTACTTCGTGTGTTGCACATCTAAGTCATCAATATGCATAAGTGTTAGGATGTGTGCCTGATCACAGGACATTTGAGGATTCCAAGATATTTAGCTCACACCGTAACTTGCAAAATCTCTTCTCATCCAAGGGCTTGGTGAAGATATCTGCCAATTGCTCTTCAGTGTTGACGTGTATGATATCAATGTCTTCCTTCACAACATGATCTCTGAGAAAGTGATGACGAATTTCAATGTGCTTTGTCTTCGAGTGCTGAACTGGGTTGTTGGCAATCTTGATGGCGCTTTCGTTGTCGCAGTAGAGTGGCACTTGCTTCAGATGAATGCCATAGTCCTTGAGTGTTTGCTTCATCCACAGAAGCTGAGCGCAGCAAGATCCAGCAGCAATGTATTCAGATTCAGCAGTGGAGAGAGATACACAGTTCTGCTTCTTTGAAGACCAACATACACGTGATCGTCCCAGAAAATGACATGTGCCTGATGTAGACTTGCGATCCACCTTGTCACCAGCATAATCCGCATCCGAGAATCCAACCAGATCAAACTCTGAGCCCTTTGGATACCATAATCCTAGAGTTGGGGTGTGAGCCAAATATCGAAGAATTCGCTTCACAGCTAAGTGATGCGACTCCTTTGGTGCCGCTTGGAATCGAGCACACATACAAACACTAAGCATAATATCTGGCCTAGATGCACATAGATAAAGTAAAGAACCAATCATGGAGCATGTAAGTGCATCTAGTGCCACCCCTAGTTGGTTTTGGAGTATTGACGACAAACCTAGTTGAGGGACTAATGTGTTTGTGAGAATTGCAGGATAACACAGGTAGAAGTCCCTCATTGATTCGGTTTTCCTACCAGAGATGACCCCTAAAAATGTATGAAGACATTGAAGTCAAAGGTGGTATATGAAGATATTCACATTGAAGACTATGACAAGAGAAGACACCACATGAAGCCTATGGAGCTCAAAGACTTAGATCTTTCGTAGTTCTCTTTCTTCTGTGTTGAGTCATAGGAACCACCGTACTGTTAAGTGGGGTCCAAGAGAACCAGTCAGAATGACTGAAGTGATGCCTAACCAAAACCTATGTCTTCGAGTGAAGACTATGAGAGCGAATCTTGTCCAGAGTCGGACAAGTCAGCTTTGCTTGCAGCCTAAGTAAAGTTGCCGTGTGAGTTTGAAATCTGGCCGTTGGAACACGTGTTAGTTACTTAGTGACCCAGGGTCATTTCGGACAAATCAGGTCGGGTTGCCAAGTGGCTATAAATAGCCCACCCCCTACAACCATAAATGGTTGGCTGCTCAGATTAAGAGTACGGCTTTTGTCATTTGAGAGCAACCCACCTCGAAGCCTTTGAGAGAGAATTCCTTGCGAGGATAAAGCCCTAACCACCCAGAGCCAAAGATAACTAGGCATCACTTAAGTCTTCTTGTCTGTGTGATCTGAAGACTTATTACACTTGAGGACTGTGCATCCTCCAGCCGGTTAGGCGTCGCGTTCTGAGCATCCAAGAGACATTGTGGATTGCCAGTGAACGAAGTCTGTGAAGGTTTGGGAGTCTACCTTGAAGACTTACCAGAGTGATTGGCCGAGGTCTGTGTGACCTTAGCTCAAGGGGAATATGGTGAGGACTGGGTGTCTTGAGCTGCGTGTTCAGGACTGGGTGTCCGGGACTGTATGTCCTAAGGTTTAAATACCTAGCCGCCCTAACCAGACGTACAGTTGTCACAGCAACTGGAACTGGTCCAACAAATCATTGTCTTCAGCGAGTCACTGGTTTCATCTTCCCTTCCCTTTACTTACTGTTACTCCTTGTGAAGTCATTGTATGTTCGCACTATCTTTTGTCTTCACTGAGTGACTGTGTGTTCTGTGTGGCTTCACACTATCTTCCTACCTGATCCTTACTACATTGCCGCTATTAGTCATTGTGCTTTCACTCTATTGAATACTTGACTATGGCTTGCCTAGTGTAGTCTACCTTCCACTGCAGGGTAATAGGTTTATTTCTATTGTTTGTCTTCATAACTTCCATGTTTTGAAGACTTTCTTAAAAATCGCCTATTCACCCCCCCTCTAGTCAATATAACGCACTTTCAATTGGTATCAGAGCAAGGTGCTCCCTTGTTCTGTGTGATTCGGTTTAACCACCTGGAGTTTTAGCTATGTCGACCGCAGGGATAATTAAAGTCTCCGCTGCGTGCCCCGTCTTCGATGGAACTGAATATCCCTACTGGAAGAATAAGATGCGCATGCATCTTGAAGCCATTGACGTCGACCTATGGTATGTCATCAAGAACGGCGTTCCCAAGGCTGGAGAAGGTGTCACTGCTGCTGATGTCAAGAAGTTCGTTCAACTGGACTCTACTGCCAAGAATATCATCTGTGGTCATCTGACCAAAGGACAGTATGGCTGTGTGAGTGCTTTGGAAACATCTAAGCTAGTCTGGGACTGGCTCTCCAAGGTCAATGAGGGCGTCTCAACCCAGAGAGATCAGAGAATCAGTGTCCTTCGCAACCTCTTCAACCGCTTCAAGCGAAATGACAATGAGAATGTCCAGCTCACATTTGACCGACTCACTGACATCACAAATGAGCTTCAAGCCCTCGGCGCTACTGAGATCACCAAGCATGAAGTCGTCAAGACACTACTGAGATCACTTGACAGTTCGTTTGACACCCTAGCCCTGATGATTCAAGAACGTCCTGATTTCAAGACACTGAGCCGTCTGACATACTTGAGAGGCTCAACACACATGAGTTTCAGCTTTCTGAGAAAAGAGATATCTACGGTTCAAACTAGGGGCGAACTCGTGCCATGAAGGCAAAAGCTGTCTTCTCATCTGAAGAAGAATCTGACAGCAGTTCTGATGATCCTAAAGACATTGGAAGGGAACTTGCTATGCTTGTCAAGAAGTTCCAAAAATTCACCAAGAAGAAAGGCTTCGGAAAGTCTTCCCGATCAAGCTCAAGGAATGATGAAGCTTCTGCTCATGACTACAAGAAGAAAACATGTCACAAGTGCAAGAAACCTGGCCACTTCATCTCCGAGTGTCCACAGTGGGACAATGAGAACAAAAAGAAGAAGAAGAAGAGCAAGGAATATGACTCTGACGACAAGAAAAAGAAGAAATACTCAAAGTCTTCTTCCAAGTCTTCCTCAAAGTCCTCATCACACAAGAAGAGCTCATCTGGCAAGGCACGTGCGTTTGTTGGCAAGGAAATGGATTCAGAGGAGGAGTCCGCTTCTGAGGAGGCGGAGGTGGAGTCTAAGGAGGAGTCCGATTCAGGCGTCGCAAGCCTGGCTACAACATACGTTGCCAAGTCCATCTTCAACACTAAAGACAATGACTTCATCACCGACACCGATGCAAATGACAATGACTACTCCGCTTCTACCTACTGCTTCATGGCACGCGGTGCCAAGGTAAAAACACGCACTACTCACTATCAAACATCTAGTGACGATGACTCTGATTGTGGTTCAAAACCCAGCTACAAAACACTTTCTAAAATTGCAACTGAACAACAGAAAGCTATGGAACATATTCAAAAACTGTTAGACAGAAGCGATGATCTGTTAGGTGCTGAAATGACTCGATCTGAATCCTTAATTGAAGACATAAAAAATCTTCACGTTAAGTATGAGGAAATTGAAAGTCGTCATGAAACTCTCTCAACAACTCATGAAAAGCTTTCCTATGATTATCTTCAAAGGAAGCAAGATCTTGAGAAATTGAGAGCAGCTCATGAAGATCATCAAAAGGAAAACGAGTCACTTCGCGCCAAATAGATCAGTTCCGCTCAGGAAGGATTTGAACCACCATGTCTTAAATGCATTGAGCGTGATAATGCTATGTCTGTTGCTGAATGTTCTACTGCTACTACTGTTGCAATATCTTCAATTGTTGATGTGGTAACTAACCCCTCTGCTGAGGATACCACTGCTATTGCTGATGAGAATGCTAGGTTGAAGACATTGCTTGAAACAGGGATGTACAAAAGTCTTCAAGGGCATCAGACACTATGTGATGTCCTCAAAAAGCAGATTCTGAACCGAAACCCGAGGAAAGAGGGTGTTGGGTTCGTAAGGAAAATGAATGCTGATGGCTCTCACTGGAAACCTGAGCAGTACCCCAAAACCACGTGGGTTGCTGCAAAGGAACCTTCAGCAGATCCATCCAATCTATCTGGCTTCACTTGTGCTAACCCCATTATCATTGATGAATCCCTTGATGCAAACTATAAACTGTTTAAGAATCAGAATGGTGAAGTGTTTGCCAGGTACATTGGTACTAACTGCAGGAATGGACCGCCTATGAAGAAGATCTGGGTTCCAAAAAGGTGTCTGGAGAATCTTCCTGTGAATGTCATCATGACACCTCACGTGAAGAAGACAAACCTCAGACCAAAGGCTTCATACGGTCCAAAGGCTTCATACAGACAGAGGACTCACCTGAGTCGCACTAATGCAAATGTTTTGCAGGGAAACCATACTCAGGCATATGAATATGAGAGCGGTTTATCAAACCGCCATGTTCATAAGACCAAGAACTATTCTGCTTATTCTTATGAGTACTATTGTCCGCCTGCAAGACTGTTTGCTAGGGCTCCAAAGCCAAAGTTCTCAGATGCTGCACTTAGACTTATTGCTTCTAAGCCACCCTTGAAGATGTGGGTGGCTAAGAAAGCTTAACTCTCTTTTGCAGGGAAAGGTCTCCAGCAGAAAACCAAAATCGTCTGACGCTATTGCTAGGGACCTTAAACATCTTGTAGGGTGCAAGATCAAATGCCCGAATGGTCTTACTATGTACTTCGTTCCTGAATCGCTTGCTACTCTCCCTATTAGTCCTAATCTGGATCTAAGCTTTCATAACCCACTGGCTCGTCAAATGTTTTTGCTTCACAATGCTCTTGGTGAAGCCTATCCCCCTAACTGCGCTGTAGGGTACGACACCAGCGTCTTCAGAATGGATTATTGATAGTGGGTGTACAAATCACATGACTGGCAAAAGAAGCCTTCTTATGGAATCAACCTTACGTCCATCCGACAAGAGCCATATCACATTGGCTGACACTGGTAAAAGTAAGGTATTGGGTCTAGGTAGAGTTGCAATCTCAAGGGATCAACACATGGATAAAGTCATGCTTGTTGAATCCCTTGGCTTCAACTTAATGTCTGTCTCAATGCTTTGCGATTTAAACATGATCGTAATATTTGGAAAATATCGTTGCCTTGTTCTAATGGAATCTGACAAGTCTCTAGTATTTGAAGGGTATCGAAAAGATGATTTTTACGCGGTAGATTTCTCAGCAGGACCACAGCTTGCCGTATGTCTTCTAGCAAAAGCTTCAGAATGCTGGCTCTGGCATCGGAGGCTTGGGCATGCTGGCATGAGGAACCTCCACACCCTGGCAAAGAAGAAGCATGTCATAGGCATCAAGGGAGTCAAGTTCAAGAAAGATCACTTATGCGGTGCCTGTGAGGCAGGAAAGATGACGAGGGCCAAACATCCCTCAAAGACAATCATGACCACTACTCGATCCTTCGAACTGCTTCACATGGATCTTTTCGGTCCCACTCATTACTCAACTCTTACTACTACTGCTTGTCTCTATGGCTTTGTCATTGTTGATGATTATTCTAGATATACTTGGGTGCACATAATCCTTTACAAGACTGAAGTGCAGGATGTCTTCAGACGCTTCGCCAATCGAGCAATGAACAACTATGGCGCCAAGATAAAGCATATCAGAAGTGACAATGGCACTGAATTCAAGAACGCTAACCTTGATACATATCTTGATACCTTGGGCATCACACATGAATTCTTAGCCCCGTACACGCCACAGCAGAATGGGGTCGTCGAACACAAGAACAGAACACTCATTGAGATGGCCAGAACGATGCTAGATGAATACAGGACTCCAAGAAAATTCTGGCCTGAAGCCATTGATACTGCATGCCATACAATCAATCGTGTTTATCTTCACAAGCTTCTGAACAAGACATCTTATGAGCTCCTTACTGGCAAGAAGCCAAATGTCAGTTACTTCAGAGTATTTGGCGCCAGGTGTTGGATCAAGGACCCACATCACACCTCAAAGTTTGCACGAAAAGCACATGAGGGTTTTATGCTTGGATATGGAAAGTATTTCCACTCCTACGGACTCTTCAATCTCTTTCATTACAAAGTGGTTGAAACAGTGGATGTGCGGTTCGATGAGACCAACGGTTCACAAAGAGAGTAACTGCCAAATGTGCTAGATGAAGTTCCATCCAGTGAATCAATCAAGCTAATGGGAACTGGAGAAATTATACCTTCTGAAGCTCATCCTGAAGAAGAACTTATCATCTTAGCACCTGATCAACATGAAGACAATGCTCAACCCGAAGACATTCCTTCTAACGACGACAATGATCAGCAAGAGCAAAATCTTCACCATGTACATCCTCGTGTTGCCAATGAAGTGCAGATTGAGAGAATAATTGATAGCATCAATGCACCTAGTCCGCTTACTCGTTCAAGGGCGACTCAGCTGGCAAATTTCTGTGGGCACTTCACATTCGTCTCAATAACAGAACCCAAGAAAGTTGAAGAAGCCTTCATGGAACCTGAATGGATTCAAGCTATGCAAGAAGAGCTTCAACAGTTTGAGCTGAATAATGTATGGGAACTGGTTAAGCGTCCTGATCCACGGAAGCACAATATAATAGGCACCAAATGGATATACCGCAACAAGCAAGATGAGCATGGTCAAGTTGTCAGAAACAAAGCTCGTCTCGTTGCTCAAGGATATACTCAAGTGGAAGGCATTGACTTCGATGAAACATTTGCTCCTGTGGCTAGACTTGAAGCCATACGCATACTGCTGGCCTATGCAAATCATCATAACATACTTCTATATCAAATGGATGTGAAGAGTGCTTTTCTCAATGGGAAGATTGAAGAAGTGTATGTTGCACAACTGCCTAGCTTTGAAGATCCAAAACATCCTGACATGGTATACAAGCTCAACAAGGCACTGTATGGCCTCAAACAAGCCCCTCGGGCCTGGTATGACACACTCAAATACTTCCTGAAGAGCAAAGGCTTCATACCTGGTTCCCTAGACCCCACTCTCTTCACGAAGACATATGATGGTGAACTATTTGTGTGCCAAATATATGCGGATGACATTATCTTCGGCTGCACCAATCAGAAGTACAGTGAAGAGTTTGGATATATGATGCAAGAGCAATATCAGATGTCCATGATGGGAGAGATGAAGTTCTTCCTCGGTCTTCAAATACGACAACAACGCAACGGCATCTTCATATCTCAAGAGAAGTATCTCAAAGATTGCCTGAAGAAGTTTGGTATGCAAGACTGCAAAGGCTTCACGACACCAATGCCAGCCAAACATCATCTGGGTTCCGACGACAATGGTAAAGAGTTCGATCAAAAGGTATACCGCTCCATGATTGGTTCTTTACTTTATCTATGTGCATCTAGGCCAGATATTATGCTTAGTGTTTGCATGTGTGCTCGATTTCAAGCGGCACCAAAGGAGTCGCATCACTTAGCTGTGAAGCGAATTCTTCGATATTTGGCTCACACCCCAACTCTAGGATTATGGTATCCAAAGGGCTCAGAGTTTGATCTGGTTGGATTCTCGGATGCTGATTATGCTAGTGACAAAGTTGATCGCAAGTCTACATCAGGCACATGTCACTTTCTGGGACGATCACTTGTATGTTGGTCTTCAAAGAAGCAGAACTGTGTATCTCTCTCCACTGCTGAATCTGAATACATTGCTGCTGGATCTTGCTGCGCTCAGCTTCTGTCGATGAAGCAAACGCTCAAAGACTATGGCATTCATCTGAAGCAAGTGCCACTCTACTGCGACAATGAAAGCGCCATCAAGATTGCCAACAACCCAGTTCAGCACTCGAAGACAAAGCACATTGAAATTCGTCATCACTTTCTCAGAGATCATGTTGTGAAGGAAGATATTGATATCATACACGTCAACACTGAAGAGCAATTGGCAGATATCTTCACCAAGCCCTTGGATGAGAAGAGATTTTGCAAGTTACGGTGTGAGCTAAATATCCTGGAATCCTCAAATGTCCTGTGATCAGGCACACATCCTAACCCTTATGCATATTGATGACTTAGATGTGCAACACACGAAGTAAAGTATATCTTCAATCAATGAAGACATACATTCTAAGTGTGAATACATCAATGTGGAATTTGACTTCGGAGCGCCACGATAATTGTGTGCCGTGTCTGGGTCTAATACTTCCTATACGGTGGGTAACGCCACCACCAAATGTTCTATTTTGAAGTGTTTCACTCATGGCGTTACCTCGCTATGTCTTCACATTTGGTTTGGCTTCAATATCAACATGTCTTCATGATTATCTTCACTATGTTGATTATATAGATATATATATATATATATATACTAGTGTTCTGTCCTCTACAGCATTCACTTATAGCTATGTCTTCTTGTTGAATCTTTTGAACTAAGTGAATGTGATCAGACCCTAACCTCTCTATGCTTTCTATCTCAAATTCTATCTCTCCAAATCATATGCATTCTATTGAAACTGTCGAATGTCTTCCCCGCGTCCTTGTCAGCAGAAGATACAGGGACAACCATTAAGTCCGTTTTCAATGCTCATTCCTCCACATGAAACCCGAAGAAGTAGGAATGACCACCCGACAATCCAGGCGTGCATGGGACGTGGAACAAATCCCAAACTTCCGCATAATGGCCACGTGTTCCTCAGATGTGAATCGCCAGGGGCACCTGTGTAATAACGCAGTGCCGCCCCTGTACCTATAAATACACACTTCACGGTGGTCATTATCTCTTCTTCCACTCTCGCACGAACCCTAGCGCCACCGCTAGCCCTCGACGACGCCGGTGACGAAGCGCTTCGCTGCCGCAACCTCTCCGACACCGTCTTCACGCCGACCGCGGACATCGTCCTCTCCGCTGTCGTTGTAGGTGTCCTCCGTCGCCAAGTTAGGGCACCGAAGATCGAACTGCTCGGCCTCATCTTCCACTCCGTCTAGAAGTTCTTAGTGTGGTAAATAAAACTTCCTTTTTACGGCACCGATGATCCTATGGCTTTGTCACTTTCTACCACAAGCAGTTTCTATTCACACAAGTTAGATCTCTCTCATACTGCATCTCATAACATGCCTAGTATATTCACTTATGCTTCACAAAGTAGTTAGATTCCTCACTTGTACTGATCTCTGGATTCGTACAAATCTGGAACCAACTCCTTATCTATGAGTGAATGTCTTCGCACGATGAGGTCAATGTCTTCTAAACTGATTTATATTCAAAATCTTCTGAGAATGCATATGACCTCTTCCCCTTCCCTCGCACCTTAATGCTGTCACAGGTACATGTCCGTGGGAGAATCCCTTGGTTCTCATAGTATGCATTCATTTGCAGAATTCTTACAACATCATATAAATTCACCCGAAGCAAGTTCCTGTTTGTCCAGCAAGCAAAAATCTTTGAAGCCTTTGAACGTGTTGAAGCCTTTCAGTTTAAAGTTCATGGCTTCAGAGAAATCAGCAAGGAAGGGTGGCAGAAAGCATCATGGAGAAACATCTAGAGATCTGCCAGATGACCTCTCAGAACTGTACAAGACAGATCCTGAAGAGGATTACAATCAGCGCAAGACCCGAATCCAATGGATTCGAAGATATTGGGCAGAATAATGGTTCAAATACCGATTTGTAACCCAGGAATATGCTGAGAAAAATGCCATCAAGAGACCATGGGGAGACATCCTATACAAGAATCTTCAACCCAGGTCCAGAGAAGAAGCCATTGAACAAGGCTTCTATCCCTGCATGGTCCGTGTGCCACAGCCTGTTGATGCACACCCATCGTCACTACTATGGTGTCGTGATGACAATCTGTTTAAGTGCAACTTCCAGTTTGCCCAGAACTCAGCGAAGCAGAACAAGAAGACATTGGGACTATACTTCAACCCTGGTCCCTCAGCTCCAAGGGCTGATGGCACACGAGATGCAGAACCCAATGTCATCGGTCCTTTCTACAACCTTGAAGGCCTCATCACCCATATCTTGGTTCAAGGGACTGCAGTGAATGAGCCTGCAGCTGACGCTGAATCAGATGAAGCGCCTGCAGCGCCAAAGCCAAAGAAGTTGAAGAAGCCTAAAGCTTCAAAGCCTGCCCCTTCACCAAAAATCTCACGGGCGAAGCCACTGGCAACTGCACCTCCTGAAGACAGTGTGCAGTCCGAAGATTTATCACGCATCTCCAAGCCCCAGAAGGTCAAGATGCCTCTGCCACACACCGGCCAAGAACTGACAGCTGCTGCTATTCTGTGCAACAATGCCATTGATCTGTCCAGTGATGAAGATCTTGCAGATGACGCTCTTGAGCAACTGATCAAGAGCAAAGAAGAAGCAGAAATCTTCAATGATCTGCCTCTCTTTGATGTGACAATCATCCACAACTTCATTGATGAGTGGTTTGACACGCTAAACATCAGCTTCGAAGATCTGCAGCTACCCATTGGCCTCAGTGTCGCCTTCCATGGCGCCATTGCTTCAGAGCTAGCTCTCGCTCAGCGCATCGTCGAACTGAAGCAAAAGATTGACTATGAAAAGGCTCAGTTCAAGAAGCATATGGCCAAGCTCAGCGTGGAAGAGGTGAAGAACTTCAAGATTATGCTGCACGAGCTCAAGGAAGCCCTTCTCAAGAAGCATGCAGAAGCTCAAGGTTCTCGTGAGTGCATGAAGGTTCTGGCTGACAAATGTGTGCAGGCCTACAATGAGGCTGAGAAGCGCAAGGCCCTTGGGCGTCCTGGCATCGACCCCAGAATGGCAGCAAAGAAGATGAAGAAGCCAGCTACGGTTGAACCTGACACACTAAGGCAGGAAGCAGATCCCATTGTCTTCCCAACTAGAATGACTGGCTCGAAGCCAAAAAGCCGATCAACCGCTTCAGAGCTCAAGAAGACGAGGACTGCTGAGGCTGAAGCCAGGAAGAGGAAACATCCTGAAGCCTCTCCTATTGCCCCCTCCAAGAAGAAGAGGAAGACCAAGAAAGATCGGGCTGCTGCCACAGAGCCTTTGATAGTTGAACCCATTTCCATGGTTCGTCCTGACGCTGAACGCCAACTGACAATCCATGAGCCTGCTTTCACAGAGGCTCATGAAGCTGAAGACTTTCCAGCAGCTGATCCCATCGCTGCTGAAGACATTGGTCAACATGACCATGTAGAAGATGGTGCAGTCCTTCCTCAGCTCGAGAACAGCGAACTCATCAACATTGGTCGTCCTCTGACGCCAATCGCTCAGGATGCTTCATGGGCTGATCGCCCGCAAGAGGAAGAAGACTTTGAGGCCCAGCCAACTCCAACTACACAGGCGTCGCCTGCATTGCGCAGGCTTCGCAAAGGTCCAAGGCCTCAAGTCTCTGCTGAAGACAATCCAGTTGCATCAGCCGCGGAAGAAGAAGTCCCACAAGTTGCCACTCCCCTGTCCCACCAAGAAGCAGTTCTCGAGGAGAACTTGATTGTGACCTTGAGAACTGCTTCTTGGTGGGACAGGGGAGTGGCTACTGGTGGGACTTCTTCTTCCACGGCTAATGCAGCCGAATTGTCTTCAGTAGAGACTTGAGGCCTTGGACCTTTGCGAAGCCTGCGCAACGCGGGCGACGCCTGTGGAGTTGGAGTGGGCTGGGCCTCATAGTCTTCTTCCTCTTGTGGGCGATCCGCCCATGAAGCATCCTGTGCAATTGGCGTCAGTGGACGACCAATGCTGATGAGTTCGCTGTTCTAAGGAAGGACTGCACTATCTTCTACATGGTCATGGTGACTAATGTCTTCAGCAGCGATGGGATCAGCTGCTGGAAAGTCTTCAGCTTCATGAGCCTCTGTGGAAGCAGGCTCATGGATTGTCAGTTGGCGTTCAGCTTCAGGATAGACCATAGAAATAGGTTCAACTATCAAAGGCTCTGTGGGAGCAGCCCGATCTTTCTTGGTCTTCCTCTTCTTCTTGGAGGGGGCAGTAGAAGAGGCTTCAGGATGTTTCCTTTTCTTGGCTTCAGCCTCAGCAGTCCTCGTCTTCTTGAGCTCTGAAGCGGTTGATCGGCTTTTTGGCTTCGAGCCAGTCATTCTAGTTGGGAAGACAATGGGATCTGCTTCCTGCCTTAGTGCGTTAGGTTCAGCCGTAGCTGGCTTCTTCATCTTCTTTGCTGCCATTCTGGGGTCGATGCCAGGACGCCCAAGGGCCTTGCGCTTCTCAGCCTCATTGTAGGCCTGCACACATCTGTCAGCCAGAACCTTCATGCGCTCACGAGAACCTTGAGCTTCTGCACGTTTCTTGAGAAAGGCTTCCTTGAGCTCGTGCAGCATAATCTTGAAGTTCTTCACCTCTTGCACGCTGAGCTTGGCCATATGCTTCTTGAACTGAGCCTTTTCATAGTCAATCTTTTGCTTCAGTTCGACGATGCGCTGAGCGAGAGCTAGCTCTGAAGCAATGGCGCCATGGAAGGCGACACTGAGGCCAATGGGTAGCTGCAGATCTTCGAAGCTGATGTTTGGCGTGTCAAACCACTCATCAATGAAGTTGTGGATGATTGTCACATCAAAGAGAGGCAGATCATTGAAGATTTCTGCTTCTTCTTTGCTCTTGATCAGTTGCTCAAGAGCGTCATCTGCAAGATCTTCATCACTGGACAGATCAATGGCATTGTTGCACAGAATAGCAGCAGCTGTCAGTTCTTGGCCGGTGTGTGGCAGAGGCATCTTGACCTTCAGGGCTTGGAGATGCGTGATAAATCTTCGGACTGCACACTGTCTTCAGGAGGTGCAGTTGCCAGTGGCTTCGCCCGTGAGATTTTTGGTGAAGGGGCAGGCTTTGAAGCTTTAGGCTTCTTCAACTTCTTTGGCTTCGGTGCTGCAGGCGCTTCATCTGATTCAGCGTCAGCTGCAGGCTCATTCACTGCAGTCCCTTGAACCAAGATATGGGTGATGAGGCCTTCAAGGTTGTAGAAAGGACCGATGACATTGTGTTCTGCATCTCGTGTGCCATCAGCCCTTGGAGCTGAGGGACCAGGGTTGAAGTCTAGTCCCAATGTCTTCTTGTTCTGCTTCACTGAGTTCTGGGCAAACTAGAAGTTGCGCTTAAACAGATTGTCGTCATGACACCATAGTAGTGATGATGGGTGTGCATCAATAGGCTGTGGCCCACGGACCATGCAGGGATAGAAGCCTTGTTCAATGGCTTCATCTCTGGACCTGGGTTAAAGATTCTTGTATAGGATGTCTCCCCACGGTCTCTTGATGGCATTTTTCTTAGCATATTCCTGGGTTACAAATCGGTATTTGAACCATTGTTCTGCCCAATATCTTCGAATCCATTGGATTCGGGTCTTGCGCTGATTGTAATCCTCTTCAGGATCTGTCTTGTACAGTTCTAAGAGGTCATCTGGCAGATCTCTAGATGTTTCTCCATGACGCTTTCTGCCACCCTTCCTTGCTGATTTCTCTGAAGCCATGAACTTTAAACTGAAAGGCTTCAACACGTTCAAAGGCTTCAAAGATTTTTGCTTGCTGGACAAACAGGAACTTGCTTCGGGTGAATTTATATGATGTTGTAAGAATTCTACAAATGAATGCAGACTATGAGAACCAAGGGATTCTCCCACGGACATGTACCTGTGACAGCATTAAGGTGCGAGGGAAGGGGAAGAGGTCATATGCATTCTCAGAAGATTTAGAATATAAATCAGTTTAGAAGACATTGACCTCATCGTGCGAAGACATTCACTCATAGATAAGGAGTTGGTTCCAGATTTGTATGAATCCAGAGATCAGTACAAGTGAGGAATCTAACTACTTTGTGAAGCATAAGTGAATATACTAGGCATGTTATGAGATGCAGTATGAGAGAGATCTAACTTGTGTGAATAGAAACTGCTTGTGGTAGAAAGTGACAAAGCCATAGGATCATCGGTGCCGTAAAAAGGAAGTTTTATTTACCACACTAAGAACTGCTAGACAGAGTGGAAGATGAGGCCGAGCAGTTCGATCTTCGGTGCCCTAACTTGGCGACGGAGGACACCTACAGTGACAGCGGAGAGGATGATGTCCGCGGTCGGCGTGAAGACAGCGTCGGAGAGGTTGCGGCAGCGAAACGCTTCGTCGCCGGCGTCGTCGAGGGCTAGCGGTGCCGCTAGGGTTCGTGCGAGAGTGGAAGAAGAGATAGTGACCGCCGCGAAGTGTGTATTTATAGGTACAGGGGCGGCACTGCGTTATTACACAGGTTCCCCTAGCGATTCACATCTGAGGAACACGTGGCCATTATGCGGAATTTTGGGATTTGTTCCACGTCCCACGCACGCCTGGATTGTCGGGTGGTCGTTCCTACTTCTCCGGGTTTCATGTGGAGGAATGAGCATTGAAAACGGACTTAATGGTTGTCTATGTATCTTCTGCTGACAAGGACGCGGGGAAGACATTCGATAGTTTCAATAGAATGCATATGATTTGGAGAGATAGAATTTGAGATAGAAAGCATAGAGAGGTTAGGGTCCGATCACATTCACTTAGTTCAAAAGATTCAACAAGAAGACATAGCTATAAGTGAATGCTGTAGAGGACAGAACACTAGTATATATATATCTATATAATCAACATAGTGAAGATAATCATGAAGACATGTTGAGATTGAAGCCAAACCAAATGTGAAGACATAGCGAGGTAACGCCATGAGTGAAACACTTCAAAATAGAACATTTGGTGGTGGCGTTACCCACCGTATAGGAAGTATTAGACCCAGACACGGCGCACAATTATCGTGGCGCTCCGAAGTCAAATTCCACATTGATGTATTCACACTTAGAATGTATGTCTTCATTGATTGAAGATATACTTTACTTCGTGTGTTGCACATCTAAGTCATCAATATGCATAAGGGTTAGGATGTGTGCCTGATCACAGGACATTTGAGGATTCCAGGATATTTAGCTCACACCGTAACTTGCAAAATCTCTTCTCATCCAAGGGCTTGGTGAAGATATCTGCCAATTGCTCTTCAGTGTTGACGTGTATGATATCAATATCTTCCTTCACAACATGATCTTTGAGAAAGTGATGATTAATTTCAATGTGCTTTGTCTTCGAGTGCTGAACTGGGTTGTTAGCAATCTTGATGGCGCTTTCGTTGTCGCAGTAGAGTGGCACTTGCTTCAGATGAATGCCATAGTCTTTGAGCGTTTGCTTCATCCACAGAAGCTGAGCGTAGCAAGATCCAGCAGCAATGTATTCAGATTCAGCAGTGGAGAGAGATACACAGTTCTGCTTCTTTGAAGACCAACATACAAGTGATCGTCCCAGAAAGTGACATGTGCCTGATGTAGACTCGCGATCAACTTTGTCACTAGCATAATCAACATCCAAGAATCCAACCAGATCAAACTTTGAGCCCTTTGGATACCATAATCCTAGAGTTGGGGTGTGAGCCAAATATCAAAGAATCCGCTTCACAGCTAAGTGATGCGACTCCTTTGGTGCCGCTTGAAATCGAGCACACATGCAAACACTAAGCATAATATCTGGCCTAGATGCACATAGATAAAGTAAAGAACCAATCATGGAGCGGTATACCTTTTCATCGAACTCTTTACCATTGTCGTCGGGACCCAAATGATGTTTGGCTGGCATTGGTGTCGTGAAGCCTTTGCAGTCTTGCATACCAAACTTCTTCAGGCAATCTTTGAGATACTTCTCTTGAGATATGAAGATGTCGTTGCGTTGTTATCATATTTGAAGTCCGAGGAAGAACTTCAGCTCTCCCATCATGGACATCTGATATTGCTGTTGCATCATATATCCAAACTCTTCACTGTACTTCTGATTGGTGCAGCCGAAGATAATGTCATCCACATATATTTGGCACACAAACAGTTCACCATCATATGTCTTCGTGAAGAGAGTGGGGTCTAGGGAACCAGGTATGAAGCCTTTGCTCTTCAGGAAGTATTTGAGTGTGTCATACCAGGCCCGAGGGGCTTGTTTGAGGCCATACAGTGCCTTGTTGAGCTTGTATACCATGTTAGGATGTTTTGGATCTTCAAAGCCAGGCAGTTGTGCAACATACACTTCTTCAATCTTGCCATTGAGAAAAGCACTCTTCACATCCATTTGATATAGCAGTATGTTATGATGATTTGCATAGGCCAGCAGTATGCTTATGGCTTCAAGTCTAGCCACAGGAGCAAATGTTTCATCGAAGTCAATGCCTTCCACTTGAGTATATCCTTGAGCAACGAGACGAGCTTTGTTTCTGACAACTTGACCATGCTCATCTTGCTTGTTGCGGTATATCCATTTGGTGCCTATTATATTGTGCTTCCATGGATCAGGACGCTTAACCAGTTCCCATACATTATTTAGCTCAAACTGTTGAAGCTCTTCTTGCATAGCTTGAATCCATTCAGGTTCCATGAAGGATTCTTCAACTTTCTTGGGTTCTGTTATTGAGATGAATGCGAAGTGCCCACAGAAATTTGCCAGCTGAGTCGCCCTTGAACGAGTAAGTGGACTAGGTGCATTGATGCTATCAATTATTCTCTCAATCTGCACTTCATTGGCAACGCGAGGATGTACAGGGCGAAGATTTTGCTCTTGCTGATCATTGTCATTGTTAGAAGGAATGTCTTCAGGCTGAGCATTGTCGTCATGCTGATCAGGTGCTGAGATGATAAGTTCTTCTTCTGGATGAGCTTCAGAAGGTATAATTTCTCCAGTTCCCATTAGCTTGATTGATTCACTGGATGGAACTTCATCTAGCACATTTGGCAGTTACTCTCTTTGTGAACCGTTGGTCTCATCGAACCGCACATCCACTGTTTCAACCACTTTGTAATGAAAGAGATTGAAGAGTCTGTAGGAGTGCGAATCCTTTCCATATCCAAGCATAAACCCCTCATGTGCTTTTGGTGCAAACTTTGAGGTGTGATGTGGGTCCTTGATCCAGCACCTGGCGCCAAATACTCTGAAGTAACTGACATTTGGCTTCTTGCCAGTAAGGAGCTCATAAGATGTCTTGTTCAGAAGCTTGTGAAGATAAACACGATTGATTGTATGGCATGCAGTATCAATGGCTTCAGGCCAGAATTTTCTTGGAGTCTTGTGTTCATCTAGCATCATTCTGGCCATCTCAATGAGTGTTCTGTTCTTGCGTTCGACAACGCCATTCTGCTGTGGCGTGTACGGGGCCGAGAATTCATGTGTGATGCCCAAGGTATCAAGATATGTATCAAGGGCAGTGTTCTTGAATTCAGTGCCATTGTCACTTCTGATGTGCTTTATCTTGGCGCCATAATTGTTCATAGCTCGATTGGCGAAGCGTCTGAAGACATCCTGCACTTCAGTCTTGTAAAGGATTATGTGCACCCAAGTATATCTAGAATAATCATCAACAATGACAAAGCCATAGAGACAAGCAGTAGTAGTAAGAGTTGAGTAATGAGTGGGACCAAAAAGATCCATGTGAAGCAGTTCGAAGGGTCGAGTAGTGGTCATGATTGTCTTCGAGGGATGTTTGGCCCTTGTCATCTTTCCTGCCTCACAGGCACCGCATAAGTGATCTTTCTTGAACTTGACGCCCTTGATGCCTATGACATGCTTCTTCTTTGCCAGGGTGTGGAGGTTCCTCATGCCAGCATGCCCAAGCCTCTGATGCTAGAGCCAGCATTCTGAAGGTTTTGCAAGAAGACATACGGCAAGCTGTGCTCCTGCTGAGAAATCTACTACATACAAATCATCTTTTTGATACCCTTCAAATACTAGAGACTTGTCAGATTCCATTAGTACAAGGCAGCGATATTTTCCAAATATTATGATCATGTTCTAATCGCAAAGCATTGAGACAGACATTAAGTTGAAGCCAAGGGATTCAACAAGCATGACTTTATCCATGTGTTGATCCCTTGAGATTGCAACTCTACCTAGACCCAATACCTTACTTTTACCAGTGTCAGCAAATGTGATGTGGCTCTTGTCAGATGGACGTAAGGTTGAGTCCATAAGAAGGCTTCTTTTGCCAGTCATGTGATTTGTACACCCACTATCAATAATCCATTCTGAAGATGCTGGTGTCGTACCCTACAGTGCAGTTAGGGGGATAGGCTTCACCAAGAGCATTGTGAAGCAAAAACATTTGACGAACTAGTGGGTTATGAAAGCTTAGACCCAGATTAGGACTAATAGGGAGAGTAGCAAGCGATTCAGGAACGAAGTACATAGTAAGACCATTCGGGCATTTGATCTTGTGCCCTACAAGATGTTTAAGGTCCCCAGCAATAGCGTCAGACGATTTTGGTTTTCTGCTGGAGACCTTTCCCTGCAAAAGAGAGTTAAGCTTTCTTAGCCACCCACATCTTCAAGGGTGGCTTAGAAGCAATAAGTCTAAGTGCAGCATCTGAGAACTTTGGCTTTGGAGCCCTAGCAAACAGTCTTGCAAGCGGACAATAGTACTCATAAGAATAAGCAGAATAGTTCTTGGTCTTATGAACATGGCGGTTTGATAAACCACTCTCATATTCATATGCCTGAGTATGGTTTCCCTGCAAAACATTTGCGTTAGTGCGACTCGGGTGAGTCCTCTATCTGTATGAAGCCTTTGGACCATATGAAGCCTTTGGTCTGAGGTTTGTCTTCTTCACGTGAGGTGTCATGATGACATTCACACGAAGACTCTCCAGACACCTTTTCGGAACCCAGATCTTCTTCATAGGCGGTCCATTCCTGCAGTTAGTACCAATATACCTGGCAAAAACTTCACCATTCTGATTCTTAAACAGTTTATAGTTTGTATCAAAGGATTCATCAATAACAATGGGATTAGCACAAGTGAAGCCAGATAGGGTGGATGGATCCGCTGAAGGTTCCTTTGTAGTAACCCATGTGGTTTTGGGGTACTGCTCAGGTTTCCAGTAAGAGCCATCAGCATTCATTTTCCTTTCGAACCCAACACCCTCTTTCCTAGGGTTTCGGTTCAGGATCTGCCTTTTGAGGACATCACATACTGTCTGATGCCCTTTGAGACTTTTGTACATCCCTGTTTCAAGCAATGTCTTCAACCTAGCATTCTCATCGGCAATAGCAGTGGTATCCTCAGCAGAGGGGTTAGTTACCACATCAACAGTTGAAGATATTGCAATAGTAGCAGCAGTAGAACACCCAGCAACAGAAGTAGCATTATCACGCTCAATGTATTTAAGACATGGTGGTTCAAATCCTTCCTGAGTGGAACTGGTCTGTTTGGCGTGAAGTGACTCGCTTTCCTTTTGAAGATCTTCATGAGCCGCTCTCAATTTCTCAAGATCTTGCTTCCTTTGAAGATAATCATAGGAAAGCTTTTCATGAGTTGTTGAGAGAGTTTCATGACGACTTTCAAGTTCCTGATACTTAACATGAAGATTTTTTATGTCTTCAATTAAGGATTCAGATCGAGTCATTTCAGCACCTAACAGATCATCGCTTCTGTCTAACAGTTTTTGAATATGTTCCATAGCTTTCTGTTGTTCAGTTGCAATTTTAGCAAGTGTTTTGTAGCTGGGTTTTGAACCACAATTAGAGTCATCGTCACTAGATGTTTGATAGTGAGTAGTGCGTGTGTTTACCTTGGCACCGCGTGCCATGAAGCAGTAGGTAGAAGCGGAGTAGTCCTTGTCATTTGCATCCGTGTCGGTGATGAAGTCATTGTCTTCAGTGTTGAAGATGGACTTGGCAACGTATGCTGTAGCCAGACTTGCGACGCCTGAATCGGACTCCTCCTCAGACTCCACCTTCGCCTCCTCAGAAGCAGACTCCTCCTCTGAATCCATTTCCTTGCCAACAAACGCACGTGCCTTGACAGATGAGCTCTTCTTGTGTGATGAAGACTTTGAGGAAGACTTGGAAGAAGACTTTGAGTATTTCTTCTTCTTCTTGTCGTCAGAGTCATACTCCTTGCTCTTCTTCTTCTTCTTGTTCTGATTGTCCCACTGTGGACACTCAGAGATGTAGTGGCCAGGTTTCTTGCACTTGTGGCATGATCTTTTCTTGTAGTCATGAGCAGAAGCTTCATCATTCCTTGAGCTTGATCGTGAAGACTTTCTGAAGCCTTTCTTCTTGGTGAATTTTTGGAACTTCTTCACAAGCATAGCAAGTTCCTTTCCAATGTCTTCAGGATCATCAGAAGTGCTATCAGATTCTTCTTCGAATGAGGAGACAGCTTTTGCCTTCAAGGCACGAGTTCGCCTATAGTTTGGACCGTAAAAATCTCTTTTCTCAGAAAGCTGGAACTCATGTGTGTTGAGTCTCTCAAGTATGTCAGACAGATCGAGTGTCTTGAAATCAGGACGTTCTTGAATCATCAGGGCTAGGGTGTCAAACGAATTGTCAAGTGATCTCAGTAGTGTCTTGACGACTTCATGCTTGGTGATCTCAGTAGCGCCAAGGGCTTGAAGGTCATTTGTGATGTCAGTGAGTCGATCAAACATGAGCTGGACATTCTCATTGTCATTTCTCTTGAAGCGGTTGAAGAGGTTGCGAAGGACACTGATTCTCTGATCTCTCTGGGTTGAGACGCCTTCGTTGACCTTGGAGAGCCAGTCCCAGACTAGCTTAGATGTTTCCAAAGCACTCACACGGCCATAGTGTCCTTTGGTCAGATGACCACAGATGATATTCTTGGCAGTAGAGTCCAGTTGAATGAACTTCTTGACATCAGCAGCAGTGACACCTTCTCCAGCCTTGGGAATGCCGTTCTTGACGACATACCATAGGTCGACGTCAATGGCTTCAAGATGCATGCGCATCTTATTCTTCCAGTAGGGATATTCAGTTCCATCGAAGACGGGGCACGCAGCGGAGACTTTAATTATCCCTGCAGTCGACATAGCTAAAACTCCAGGTGGTTAAACCGAATCACACAGAACAAGGGAGCACCTTGCTCTGATACCAATTGAAAGTGCGTTATATCGACTAGAGGGGGGGTGAATAGGCGATTTTTATGAAAGTCTTCAAAATGTGGGAGTTTCGAAGACAAGTGATAGAAATAAACCTATTACCATGCAACGGAAGGTAGACTACACTAGGCAAACCATAGTCAAGTATTCAATGAAGTGAAAGCACAATGACCAATAGCAGCTAGGTAGTAAGGATCAGGTAGGAAGATATTATGAAGCCAAACGGAATACCTAGTCAGTCAGTGAAGACAAAAGATAGTGCAATCATACAATGACTTCATAAGGACCAACAGTAAGTAAAGGGAAGGGAAGGATGAAACCAGTGACTCGTTGAAGACAATGATTTGTTGGACCAGTTCCAGTTGCTGTGACAACTGTACGTCTGGTTAGGGCGGCTAGGTATTTAAACCTGAGGACACACAGTCCCGGACACCCAGTCCTGAACACGCAGCTCAGGACACCCAGTCCTCACCGTATTCCCCTTGAGCTAAGGTCACACAGACCTTGCCCAATCACTCTGGTATGTCTTCAAGGTAGATTCCCAAACCTTCACAGACTTCGTTCACCGGCGATCCACAATGTCTCTTGGATGCTCAGAACGCGACGCCTAACCGGCTGGAGGATTCACAGCCCTCAAGTGTAATAAGTCTTCAGATCACACAAACAAGAAGACTTAAGTGATGCCTTAACACTCTTTGGCTCTGGGTGGTTAGGGCTTTATCCTCGCAAAGAATTCTCTCTCAAAGGCTTCGAGGTGGGTTGCTCTCAAACGACAAAAGCCGTACTCTAACTCTGGGCAGCCAACCATTTATGGTTGTAGGGGGTGGGCTATTTATAGCCACTAGGCAACCCGACCTGATTTGTCCAAAATGACCCTGTGTCACTAAGGAACTGACACGTGTTCCAACGGTCAGATTTCAAACACACACGACAACTTTACTTGGGCTACAAGCAAAGATGACTTGTCCGACTCTGGACAAGATTCGCTCTCATAGTCTTCACTCGAAGACATAGGTTTTGGTTAAGCATAACTTCAGTCATTCTGACTGGTTCTCTTGGACCCCACTTAACAGTACGGTGGTTCCTATGACTCAACAAAGAAGAAAAAGAACTACGAAAGACCTAAGTCTTCGAGCTCCATAGGCTTCATGCGATGTCTTCTCTTGTCATAGTCTTCAATGTGAATATGTTCATATACCACCTTTGACATCAATGTCTTCATACATTTTTAGGGGTCATCTCTGGTAGGAAAACCGAATCAATGAGGGACTTCTACCTGTGTTATCCTGCAATTCTCACAAACACATTAGTCCCTCAACTAGGTTTGTCGTCAATACTCCGAAACCAACTAGGGGTGGCACTAGATGCACTTACACCTCTTAGTCATCAGAATGCGGAGCATCAAAGCTTTTCTCAGAACATTGAAGGAGTTGAAGCAGTCACTCGTGTTTATCCGTTGTCTGGAACTACACGTGCACCACATCCTGCCCTTACTGAAGCCACCGATAGCACAATTGCCCAATGACCCAAGAAGCGCACTCGTGTCCTTAATGACCGAGAGCTTCTAGTGGCTCTTCATCAGAAACATGATAGGCATCATGACTGGCTGAAGCGCCAAATGCAAAGCCTCTTGGTGGATGTCAACCGCATTCACAATCTTGCCACCAAGAATGCCTTTGTTGCCCATGAAACCTCTCGATGCACATGGAAAGGGCTGACGCTTATGTGCTCTGAAGATGATCTTCAAGAAGATGGCTTCTCTGAACGCTTCAAGTTTGACTCCACACCTCCTCGAAGGGCAGTGCTGCGACGAACTCCATCTCTTGAAGACTCTGAGTTCTCTTCCTCTGCTGCAACTGTGAATGCCAGAGTGATCGAGGACGAAGACGATGCTACTTCATTGCCACCTCCTTCAGCATGCTTCTACCCTGCTCCAAGTTCTTCTGCACCGCCGAACACCACCGATGACCCTGCTGCTTCACCTACTCTTCATGGGCACGAGTAGATGCTCTATGGCTTCAAACCTTTTTGGTCCTTACTGACAAAAGGGGGAGAAGCATATGAGTTTGATAGTCTTCAAGCGGGTCCACATGGGCGGTTGCTTTATATTTTGCCTCGTGTTTACAACTCTCATTTTGATACTTTTGATTCTTCGAGTTGTAACACCTAAACTCGATGGTCGTCTGCTAATTATTTGCCACTTTGTGATGCGATGATAAATTCCGCATGTGCGACGATAAATTCCACACTTAGATCATTTTGCAGACGTCCATTTTCCATTATGCATGTCATTATCTTCACATACCTTCACATGCATAGTGGATTGTCATCATAAGTTGAAGAGGATCTCCACAAGCACAACCTGCCATGTGCATTTGCATTCCAAAAGCAAATTACTTATATGCACATCTTCAGGGGGAGCCCTCATAGCTTATGAAGACAATTCCCTATCCTTTTACAATTTCACATATTATATTCCTCGTTGAAAACTTCAACTAGTTTGTCATCAATCACCAAAAAGGGGGAGATTGTAAGTGCATCTAGTGCCACCCCTAGTTGGTTTTGGAGTATTGACAACAAACCTAGTTGAGGGACTAATGTGTTTGTGAGAATTGCAGGATAACACAGGTAGAAGTCCCTCATTGATTCGGTTTTCCTACCAGAGATGACCCCTAAAAATGTATGAAGACATTGATGTCAAAGGTGGTATATGAAGATATTCTCATCGAAGACTATGACAAGAGAAGACATCGCATGAAGCCTATGGAGCTCGAAGACTTAGATCTATAGTGGTTCTCTTTCTTCTTTGTTGAGTCATAGGAACCACCGTACTGTTAAGTGGGGTCCAAGAGAACCAGTCAGAATGACTGAAGTGATGCTTAACCAAAACCTATGTCTTTGAGTGAAGACTATGAGAGTGAATCTTGTCCAGAGTCGGACAAGTCAGCTTTGCTGGTAGCCCAAGTAAAGTTGCCGTGTGTGTTTGGAATCTGACCGTTGGAACACGTGTTAGTTCCTTAGTGACCCAGGGTCATTTCAGACAAATCAGGTCGGGTTGCCTAGTGGCTATAAATAGCCCACCCCCTACAACCATAAACGGTTGGCTGCTTAGAGTTAGAGTACGGCTTTAGTCGTTTGAGAGCAACCCACCTCGAAGCCTTTGAGAGAGAATTCCTTGCGAGGATAAAGCCCTAACCACCCAAAGCCAAAGAGTGTTAGGCATCACTTAAGTCTTCTTGTCTGTGTGATCTGAATACTTATTACACTTGAGGACTGTGAATGCTCCAGCCGGTTAGGCGTCGTGTTCTGAGCATCCAAGAGACATTGTGGATCGCCGGTGAATGAAGTCTGTGAAGGTTTGGGAGTCTACCTTGAAGACTTACCAGAGTGATTGGGCGAGGTCTGTGTGACCTTAGCTCAAGGGGAATACGGTGAGGACTGGGTGTCCTGAGCTACGTGTTCAGGACTGGGTGTTCGGGACTGTGTGTCCTCAAGTTTAAATACCTAGCCGCCCTAACCAGACGTACAGTTGTCATAGCAACTGGAACTGGTCCAACAAATCATTGTCTTCAACGAGTCACTGGTTTCATCCTTCCCTTCCCTTTACTTACTGTTGGTCCTGGTGAAGTCATTGTATGATTGCACTATCTTCTGTCTTCACTGAGTGACTGCTTGTTCTGATCGGCTTCATAATACTTCCTACCTGATCCTTACTACCTAGCTACTATTAGTCATTGTGCTTTCACTTCATTGAATACTTGACTATGGTTTTCCTAGTGTAGTCTACCTTCCGCTGCATGGTAATAGGTTTATTTCTATCGTTTGTCTTCGAAACTTCCATGTTTTGAAGACTTTCATAAAAATTGCCTATTCACCCCCCCTCTAGTCGATATAACGCACTTTCAGTTGTCGTGTGTGTTTGAAATCTGACCGTTGGAACACGTGTCAGTTCCTTAGTGACCCAGGGTCATTTCGGACAAATCAGGTCGGGTTGCCTAGTGGCTATAAATAGCCCACCCCCTACAACCATAAACGGTTGGCTGCTCAGAGTTAGAGTACGGCTTTTCTCGTTTGAGAGCAACCCACCTCGAAGCCTTTGAGTGAGAATTCCTTGCGAGGATAAAGCCCTAACCACCCAGAGCCAAAGAGTGTTAGGCATCACTGATGTCTTCCTGTCTGTGTGATCTGAAGACTTATTACACTTGAGGACTGTGAATCCTCCAGCCGGTTAGGCGTCGCGTTTTGAGCATCCAAGAGTCATTGTGGATCACTGGTGAACGAAGTTTGTGAAGGTTTGGAAGTCTACCTTGAAGACTTGCCAGAGTGATTGGGCGAGGTCTGTGTGACCTTAGCTCAAGGGGAATACGGTGAGGACTAAGTGTCCTGAGCTGCGTGTTCAGGACTGGGTGTCCGGGACTGTGTGTCCTCAGGTTTAAATACCTAGCCGCCCTAACCAGACGTACAGTTGTCACAGCAACTGGAACTGGTCCAACAAATCATTGTCTTCAACGAGTCACTGGTTTCATCCTTCCCTTCCCTTTACTTACTGTTGGTCCTTGTGAAGTCATTGCATGATTGCATTATCTTTTGTCTTCACTGAGTGACTACTTGTTCTGATTGTCTTCACAATATCTTCCTACCTGATCCTTACTGCCTAGCTGCTATTAGTCATTGTGCCTTCACTTCATTGAATACTTGACTATGGTTTGCCTAGTGTAGTCTACCTTCCGCTGCATGGTAATAGGTTTATTTCTATCGTTTGTCTTCGAAACTTCCATGTTTTGAAGACTTTCATTAAAATCGCCTATTCACCCCCCTCTAGTCGATCACTAGCACTTTCAATTGGTATCAGAGCAAGCTACTCCCTTGTTCTGTGTGATTCGGTTTAACCACCTAGAGTTTTAGCTATGTCGACTGCAGGGATAATTAAAGTCTCCGCTGCATGCCCCGTCTTCGATGTAACTGAATATCCCTACTGGAAGAATAAGATGCGCATGCATCTTGAAGCCATTGATGTCGACCTATGGTATGTCGTCAAGAATGGTGTTCCCAAGGCTGGTGAAGGTGTCACCACTGTTGATGTCAAGAAGTTCGTTCAACTAGACTCCACTGCCAAGAACATCATCTGTGGTCATCTGACCAAAGGACAGTATAGCCGCGTGAGTGCTTTGGAAATATCTAAGCTAGTCTGGGACTGGCTCTCCAAGGTTAATGAAGGCGTCTCAACCCAGAGAGATCAGAGAATCAGTGTCCTTGGCAACCTCTTCAACCGCTTCAAGAGAAATGACAATGAGAATGTCCAGCTCATGTTTGATCGACTCACTGACATCACAAATGAGCTTCAAGCTCTCGGCGCCACTGAGATCACCAAGCATGAAGTCGTCAAGACACTCCTGAGATCACTTCACAGCTCGTTTGACACCCTAGCCCTGATGATTCAAGAACGTCCTGACTTCGAGACACTCGGTCCGTCTGACATACTTGAGAGGCTCAACACACACGAGTTTCAGCTTTCTGAGAAAATAGACATCTACGGTCCCAACTATGGGAGAACTCGTGCCTTGAAGGCAAAAGTTGTCTCCTCATCTGAAGAAGAATCTGACAGCAGTTCTGATGATCCTGAAGACATTGGAAAGGAGCTTTCTATGCTTGTGAAGAAGTTCCAAAAATTCACCAAGAAGAAAGGCTTCAGAAAGTCTTCACGATCAAGCTCAAGGAATGATGAAGCTTCTGCTCATGACTACAAGAAGAGATCATGCCATAAGTGCAAGAAACCTAGCCACTACATCTCTGAGTGTCCGCAGTGGGACAATGAGAACAACAAGAAGAAGAAGAGCAAGGAGTATGACTCTGACGACAAGAAGAAGAAGAAATACTCAAGGTCTTCTTCCAAGTCTTCCTCAAAGTCTTCATCACAGAAGAAGAGCTCATCTGGCAAGACACGTGTGTTTGTTGGCAAGGAAATGGATTCAGGGGAGGAGTCCGCTTCTGAGGAGGCGGAGGTGGAGTCTGAGGAGGAGTCCGATTCTGGCGTTGCGAGTCTGGCTACAGCATACGTTGCCAAGTCCATCTTCAACACTGAAGACAATGACTTCATCACCGACACCGATGCAAATGACAATGACTACTCCGCTCCTACCTACTGCTTCATGGCACGCGGTGCCAAGGTAAACACACGCACTACTCACTATCAAACATCTAGTGAAGATGACTCTGATTGTGGTTCCAAACCCAGCTACAAAACACTTGCTAAAATTGCAACTGAACAACAGAAAGCTATGGAACATATTCAAAAACTGTTAGACAAAAGCGATGATCTGTTAGACGCTGAAATGACTCGATCTCGGTCCTTAATTGTAGACATAAAAAATCTTCATGTTAAGTATGAGGAACTTGAAAGTTGTCATGAAACGTTCTCAACAACTCATGAAAGGATTTCCTATGATTATCTTCAAAGGAAGCAAGATCTTGAGAAATTGAGAGTGGCTCATGAAGATCTTCAAAAGGAAAACGAGTCACTTCGCGCCGAACAGATCAGTTCAGCTCAGGAAGGATTTGAACCACCATGTCTTAAATGCATCGAGCGTGATAACTCTACTTCTGTTGCTGGGTGTTCTACTGCTGCTACTATTGCAATATCTTCAACTATTGATGTGGTAACTAACCCCTCTGCCGAGGATACCACTGCTATTGCCGATGAGAATGCTAGGTTGAAGACATTGCTTGAAACAGGGATGTACAAAAGTCTCAAAGGGCATCAGATAGTATGTGATGTCCTCAAAAGGCAGATCCTGAACCGAAACCCTAGGAAAGAGGGTGTTGGGTTCGAAAGGAAAATGAATGCTGATGACTCTTACTGGAAACCTGAGCAGTACCCCAAAACCACATGGGTTACTACAAAGGAACCTTCAGCAGATCCATCCACCCTATCTGGCTTCACTTGTGCTAATCCCATTGTTATTGATGAATCCTTTGATGCAAACTATAAACTGTTTAAGAATTAGAATGGTGAAGTGTTTGCCAGGTATATTGGTACTAACTGCAGGAATGGGCCGCCTATGAAGAAAGTCTGGGTGCCGAAAAGATGTTTGGAGAATCTTCCTGTGAATGTCGTCATGACACCACACATGAAGAAGACAAACCCCAGACCACAGGCTTCATACGGTCCAAAGGCTTCATACAGACAGAGGACTCACCTGAGTCGCACTAACGCAAATGTTTTGCAGGGAAACCTTACTCTGGCCTATGAATATGAGCGTGTTTCATCAAACCGCCATGTTCATAAAACCAAGAACTACTCTGCTTATTCTTATGAGTACTATTGTCCACCTGCAAGACTTTTTGCTAGGGCTCCAAAGCCAAAGTTCTCAGATGCTGCACTTAGACTCATTGCTTCGAAGCCACCCTTGAAGATGTGGGTGGCTAAGAAAGCTTAACTCTCTTTTACAGGGAAAGGTCTCCAGCCAAAAACCAAAATCGTCTGAAGCTATTGCTGGGGACCTTAAACATCTTGTAGGGCGCAAGATCAAATGCCCAAATGGTCTTATTATGTATTTGGTTCCTGAGTCGCTTGCTACTTGCCCTATCAGTCCTAACCTTGATCTAAGCTTTCATAATCCACTTGCTCGTCAAATGTTTATGCTTCACAATTCTCTTCGTGAAGCCTATCCCCCTAACTGCACTGTAGGGTACGACACCAACTGCTTCAGAATGGATTATTGATAGTGGGTGTACCAATCACATGACTGGCAAGCGAAGCCTTCTCATGGACTCAACCTTATGTCCATCTGACAAAAGTCACATCACATTTGCTGACACTGGTAAAAGAAATGTATTGGGTCTAGGTAGAGTTGCAATCTCAAAGGATCAACACATGGATAAAGTCATGCTTGTTGAATCCCTTGGTTTCAACTTAATGTATGTCTCAATGCTTTGCGATTTAAACATGATTGTGATGTTTGGAAAATATCGTTGCCTTGTACTAATGGAATCTGACAAGTCTCTAGTGTTTGAAGGGTATCAGAAAGATGATTTGTACGTGGTAGATTTCTCAGCAGGACCACAACTTGCTGTATGTATTCTAGCAAAAGCTTGTGAATGCTGGCTCTGGCATCGGAGGCTAGGGCATGCTGGCATGAGGAACCTCCACACCCTTGCAAGGAAGAAGCATGTCATAGGCATCGAGGGCGTCAAGTTCAAGAAGGATCACTTATGCGGTGCCTGTGAAGCAGGAAAGATGACGAGGGCCAAGCATCCCTCGAAGAAAATCATGACAACGACTCAACCCTTCGAACTGCTCCACATGGATCTTTTCGGTCCCACCCATTACTCAACTCTTACTACTACTGCTTGTCTCTATGTCTTTGTCATTTCTGATGATTATTCAAGATATACTTGGGTGCATATAATCCTCTACAAGACTGAAGTGCAGGATGTCTTCAGACGCTTCGCCAATCGAGCCATGAACAACTATGGCGTCAAGATCAAGCACATCAGAAGTGACAATGGCACTAAATTCAAGAACACTGGCCTAGATACATATCTTGATACTTCGGGCATCACACATGAATTCTCAGCTCCGTACACGCCACAGCAAAATGGCGTCGTCGAACGCAAGAACAGAACACTTATTGAGATGGCTCGGACAATGCTTGATGAATACAAGACTCCAAGAAAATTCTGGCCTGAAGCCATTGATACTGCATGTCATATCATCAACCATGTTTATCTTCACAAGCATCTGAACAAGACATCCTATGAGCTCCTTACTGGCAAGAAGCCAAATGTCAGTTACTTCAGAGTGTTTGGTGCCAAGTGCTGGATCAAGGATCCACATCACACTTCAAAATTTGCACCAAAAGCACATGAAGGTTTTATGCTTGGATATGGAGAGGATTCGCACTCCTACAGAGTCTTCAACCTCTTTCATTATAAAGTGGTTGAAACAGTGGATGTGCGGTTTGATGAGACTAACGGCTCACAAAGAGAGCACCTGCCAAATGTGCTAGATGAAGTTCCATCCAGTGAATCAATCAAACTTATGGGAACTGGAGAAATCATACCTTCTGAAGCTCAGCCTGAAGAGGAACTTATCATCTCCGCACCTGATCAACCTGAAGACAATGATCAACCTGAAGACAATGCTCAGCCTGAAGACAATCCTTCTAACGATGACAATGATCAGCAAGAGCAAAATCTTCGTCCTGTACATCCTCATGTCGCAAATGAAGTACAGATTGAGAGAATAATTGATAGCATCAATGCACCATGTCAACTCACTCGTTCAAGGGCAACACAACTAGCAAATTTCTGTGGGCACTTCGCATTTGTCTCAATATCTGAACCCAAGAAAGTTGAAGAAGCCTTCTTGGAACCTGAATGGATTCAAGCTATGCAAGAAGAGCTTCAACAGTTTGAGATGAATAATGTATGGGAACTGGTTAAGCGTCCTGATCCTCGCAAGCACAATATAATAGGCACCAAATGGATATATCGCAACAAGCAAGATGAGCATGGTCAAGTTGTCAGAAACAAAGCTCGTCTCATTGCTCAAGGGTACACTCAAGTTAAAGGGATTGACTTCGATGAAACATTTGCTCCTGTGGCTAGACTTGAAGCCATACGCATACTGCTAGCCTATGCAAATCCTCATAACATTCTTCTGTATCAAATGGATGTGAAGAGCGCTTTTCTCAATGGCAAGATTGAAGAAGAAGTGTATGTTGCACTACCGCCTGGCTTTGAAGATCCAAAACATCCTGACATGGTGTACAAGCTCAACAAGGCACTTTATGGCCTCAAACAAGCCCCTAGGGCTTGGTATGACACACTCAAAGACTTCCTCAAGAGCAAAGGCTTCAAACCTGGTTCCCTCGACATCACTCTCTTCACGAACACATATGATGGTGAACTGTTTGTGTGCCAAATATATGTGGATGACATTATCTTCGGCTGCACCAATCATAAATACACTGATGAGTTTGGGTATATGATGCAAGAGCAATATCAGATGTCCATGATGGGTGAGCTGAAGTTCTTCCTTGGTCTTCAAATACGTCAGCAACGCAACGGCATCTTCATATCTCAAGAGAAGTACCTCAAAGATTGCCTGAAGAAATTTGGGATGCAAGACTGCAAAGGCTTGACGACGCCAATGCCAGCCAAACATCATCTGGGTCCCGACAACAATGGTAAAGAGTTCGATCAAAAGGTATACCGCTCCATGATAGGTTCTTTACTGTATCTATATGCATCTAGGCCAGATATTATGCTTAGTGTTTGCATGTGTGCTCGATTCCAAGCGGCACGAAAGGAATTGCATCACTTAGCTGTGAAGCGAATTCTTTGATATTTGGCTCACACCCCAAAACTAGGATTATGGTATCCAAAGGGCTCAGAGTTTGATCTAGTTGGATTCTCGGATGCTGATTATGCTGGTGACAAGGTGGATCGCAAGTCTACATCAGGCACATGTCATTTTCTGGGACGATCACTTATATGTTGGTCTTCAAAGAAGCAGAACTGTGTATCTCTCTCCACTGCTGAATCTGAATACATTGCTGCTGGATCTTGCTGCGCTCAGCTTCTATGGATGAAGCAAACACTCAAAGACTATGGCATTCATCTGAAGCAAGTTCCACTCTACTACGACAACGAAAGCGCCATCAAGATTGCCAACAACCCAGTTCAGCACTCGAAGACAAAGCACATTGAAATTCGTCATCACTTTCTCAGAGATCATGTGGTGAAGGAAGATATTGATATCATACACGTCAACACTGAAGAGCAATTGGCAGATATCTTCACCAATCCCTTGGATGAGAAGAGGTTTTGCAAGTTACGGTGTGAGCTAAATATCTTGGAATCCTCAAATGTCCTGTTCAGGCACACATCCTAACACTTATGCATATTGATGACTTAGATGTGCAACACACGAAGTAAAGTATATCTTCAATTAATGAAGACTTACATTCTAAGTGTGAATACATTAATGTGGAATTTGACTTCGGAGCATCACGATAATTGTGCGCCGTGTCTGGGTCTAATACTTCCTATACGGTGGGTAACGCCACCACCAAATTTTTCTGTTTGAAGTGTTTCACTCATGGTGTTATGTTTGGTATGTCTTCACATTTGGTTTGGCTTCAATCTCAACCTGTCTTCATGATTATCTTCACTATGTTGATTATATATATATATACTAGTGTTCTGTCCTCTATAGCATTCACTTATAGCTATGTCTTCTTGTTGAATCTTTTGAACTAAGTGAATGTGATCGGACCCTAACCTCTGTATGCTTTCTATCTCAAACTCTGTCTCTCCAAATCATATGCATTCTACTGAAACTGTCGAATATCTTCTCTGTGTCCTTGTCAGCAGAAGATACAGAGACAAACATTAAGTCCGTTTTCAATGCTAATTCCTTCACCTGAAACCCGGAGAAGTGGGAACGACCACCTGACAATCCAGGCGTGCGTGGGAACGTGGAACAACCTCCGATATGTTGCATGATGGCCACGTGTCCTTCAGATGTGAATCGCCAGGGGCACCTGTGTAATAACACTGTGTCGTCCCTGTCTCTATAAATACACGCCTCACCACAGTCATTATCCTTTCTTCCACTCTTGCACAAACCCTAGCACCACCGCTCACCCTCGACGATGCCGGCGACGAAGCACTTAGTTGCCGCAACCTCACCGACATCGTCTTCACGCCGGCCGCGGACATCGTCTTCTCCGCCATCGCCGTAGGTGTCCTCCGTTGCCAAGTTAGGGCACAGACGATCGATCTGCTCGGCCTCCTCTCCCACTCCGTCTAGCAGTTCTTTGTGTGGTAAATAAAACTTCCTTTTTACGGCCCCTATGATTCTATAGATCCATCACTTTCTACCACAAGCAGTTTCTGTTCACACAAGTTGGATCTATTTCATACTGCATCTCATAATATGCCTAGTATGTTCACTTATGCTTCACAAAGTAGTTAGATTCCTCACTTGTACTTATTCGTGGATTCATACAAATCTGGAACCAACTCTCTATCTATGAGTGAATGTCTTTGCACTATGAGGTCAATGTCTTCTAAACTGATTTATCTTCAAAATCTTCTGAGAATGCATATGACCTATTCCCCTTCATTCACACCTTAATGCTGTCACAGGTACATGTCCGTGGGAGAATCCCTTGGTTCTCATAGTCTACATTCATTTGCAGAATTCTTACAGCATCATATAAATTCTTCCGAAGCCAGTTCCTGTTTGACCATCAAGCGGAAGCCTTTGAAACCTTTGAACGTGCTGAAACCATTCAGTTTGAAGCTCATGGCTATAGAGAAATCAGCAAGGAAGGGTGGCCGACAGCGTCGAGGGGGAACATCAAGAGATCTGCTTGACGACCTCTCAGAGCTATACAAGACAGACCCAGAAGAGGACTACAATCAGCGCAAGACACGAATCCAATGGATTCCAAGGTACTGGGCTGAGCAATGGTTCAAGTACAGGTTTGTGACCCAGGAATATGCAGAGAAGAATGTCATCAAATGACCATGGGGAGACATTCTATACAGAAATCTTCAACCCAAGTCCAGAGATGAAGCCATTGAACAAGGCTTCTAACCCTGCATGGTTCGTGGACCACAGCCTGCGGATACAGACCCATCGTCATTGCTATGGTGTCGTGACGACAATCTGTTCAAGCGCAACTTCCAGTTTGCCAAGAATTCGGCTAAGCAAAACAAGAAGTCACTGGGACTAGACTTCAACCCTGGTCCTTCTGCTCCCCGTGCCGATGGCACCCGTGAAGCTAAACCCAATCTTGTTGGGCCCTTCTACAACCTGGAAGGTCTCATCACTCATATCATGGTTCAAGGGACATCCGTGGATGAGCCTGCAGATGACGCTGAATCTGATGAAGCGCCTGCACCGCCGAAGCCAAAGAAACTGAAGAAACCTAAAGCTTCAAAACCTGCTCCTCCACCAAAGGTCTTACAGGTGAAGCCTCTGGCCACTGCACCTCCTGAACATAGTGTGCAGTCTGAAGATTTGTCACGCATCTCCAAGCCCTCGAGAGTAAAGATGCCCTTGCAACCCCCCAGCCAAGAACGGACTGCTGCTGCTATTCTGCGCAACGACGCCATTGATCTGTCCAGCGATGAAGATCTTGCAGATGACGCTCTTGAGCAACTGATTAAGAGCAAGGAAGAAGTAGAAATCTTCAATGATTTGCCTCTCTTTGACATGGCAATCATCCACAACTTCATTGATGAGTGGTTTGAACCCCCAATCTCAGCTTTGAAGATCTGCAACTTCCAATTGGCCTCAGTGTCGCCTTCACTAGCGCCATTGCTTCTGAGCTAGCTCTAGCTCAGCGCATCGTTGAACTGAAGCAAAAGATTGACTATGAGAAAGCTCAGTTCAAGAAGCACATGGACAAGCTCAGCATGCAAGATGTGAAAAACTTCAAGATTATGATGCACGAGCTCAAGGAAGCCTTTCTCAAGAAGCATGAAGAAGCTAAAGGTTCTCGTGAGCGCATGAAGAGCCTGGCTGACAAGTGTGTGCAAGCCTACAATGAGGCTGAGAAGCGCAAGGCTCTTGGTCGTCCTGGCATCGACCCCAGAATGGCTGCAAAGAAGAAGAAGCCATCAATAGACCAATCTGCACCTTCAAGGCAGGAAGAACCTCGCATAGTCTTCCCAAGCAGCATGACTGGCTCGAAGCCAAAGGTCAGGTCAACCGCTTCAGAACTGAAGAAGACGAGAACTGCCGAGGCTGAAGCCAGAAAAAGGAAAAATCCTGAAGCTTCTGATGTCGCTCCCTCTAAGAAGGAGCGCAAAACTAAGAAGGATCGGGCTGCTCCCACAGAGCCCTTAGTTGTTGAACCCATCTCAATGGTTCGCCCTACATCTGAACACCACGAGCGCCAACTAGTTGTTCATGAGCCTGCTTCCACAGAGGCTCATGACGCTGAAGACATTCCAGCAGTTGATCCCACCGCTGCTAAAGACATTGGTCACCATGACAATGTTGAAGATGATGAAGTCCTTCCTCAGATCGAGCACGAACTGGTATCATCGCCTGTGCTCACGCACAGCGAACTCATCAGCATTGGTTGTCCTCTGACGCCAACTGCTCAGGATGCATCGTGGGCTGATCACCCACAGAGACAAGACACTCCAAGCTCTCCCCAACCGCAAGCAACCCCATCAGTGCAAGAAGAAGATGACTTTGAGGCCCAGCCAACTCCATCTCCACAGGAGTCGCCAGCGTTACGCAGGCTTCGCAAAGGACCAAGGCCTCAAGTCCCCCTTTCGAGCGTTCCAGAAGGAGAAGTGCCCCAATCTGTTGCACGTCAAGTGTTCCCAGAAGCCACTCCGACTGTGAATGTCTCCGTGTGTGAAGCCAAAGGTGCTGAAGACAATCCGGCTGCATCAGCCGATGACAAACAAGAAGAAGATCGTGTCCCTACACCCCCAATCTCTGAAAAAGTTGTTCCTGAAGTGAACATGTCTGTGCTCGACCCTCCAGCTCATCAAGTGGAGGTTGAGAATCTTGCGGCTGCCACCACCAACACAAATGAAGCCGATGACGTAGTCATGACTGAAGAAAATGTGGAGCCTGCACCAACCAATGTGCCAGAAGCTAATGAAGCCAATGATGCACCTGCAACAGATGTGCAGCCTGATACCTCTATTGATGCCACTGCTCCTGTTCCGCCACCAAGGCCACACACTATCGAGCAATCATTCAACTATGGCCATCTTATCACTGTCAAATGGCCTTTTCTGACTCCTCCGCCTACTACTGGTCCTCGGTTTGATTACCATGTTGAGCACAGGCCTCGGGTTCAGAAGCCAATGCCAAGGTTACCCAGGTTTCCAGGTACTGCATCTGCACCCGGATCTTTCAATATCAATGGTTTCAAGGCACACAACACCTTCTTTGATAGCGCCAAGAACCCCTACACCAAGGCAAGAATATCTTCTGATCGGTTCTGGAGCTATCAGCAGCGCAGTTATTACTCATGCATCCTGTACAATCAAGGTCGCATTTTCCCACATATGCGTCTTGACAATGAAGCCATAACTAGTCTGCCTTGTTTGGAAGAAGCTCTGTATTGCTTTAGAGAGTCTGGATTGTTGCCGTTCATCACTGACAAGGAGCACTGGAACGAAGAATTGCTGCTCCAATTCTATGCCACTCTTCATATTCATGGCTACAACAGAGATCCGAAGACTTGGGTCCTTGAGTGGATGACAAGCAATGTTCATCACGAAGCCAAAGCCTTTAATATCATTGAGCTCACCGGCCTGCCCACTCCAGGAGATCTTTATGAACCTGGTTGTTAGCTTCACAGTGCAGCTATGGAGAGCATTTTTCACAAGCCTGAACCAAACATGAGTCAGATGCTTAGCATGATGAAGCCTTTGCCTCCAGATGCTGAATATCCTAAGGAGTTCTTTGTTGAAGACCTTGAGTATCTGCCATGCACTATCTATCACATCATAAGGCGAACTCTCTGGCCCATCAAAGGACATTCTCCACATGCAAAGCTGGAAGGTGCAATGAAGACTTTGGTCTTCCATATTCTTCATGGCAAAAGCTTCAATGCACACGACTTCTTAATCCGCCAACTTGCTGCATCCGGATCTGATCTCTTTGGCTTGAAATTTTACGCTCCATGGATTATGCGGCTGATCAAACTACACTCAGTTGTCACCTATCAGCCCTCTGCTCGCAATCATCGGATCTTTCTGCCTGACGTCGATATGTCAGTTGAAGCCATCTATCCAGAGCCTACCAAGGAGCCCCTTAATCTTAAGAATGCTGATAAGCAAAGTTTCTCTCAACACATTGAAGGCGACCCAGCAATCACTCGTGTTTATCCTCTGGCTGGTACTACCCGTGCACCTCATCGTGCCCTCACTGAAGCCACTGAAAGCACCATTGCACAACAGCCCAAGAAGCGATCCCGTGTTCTCAATGACCGAGAGCTTCTGGTTGCCCTTCATCAAAAACAGGAAAAGCATCATGACTGGCTGAAGCGCCAAATACAAAGCCTCTTGGTGGACGTAAACAGGATTCGCAACCTTGCCACCAAGAATGTCTTTGTTGCCCATGAAACCTGTTGGCGTACATGGAAAGGGCTGACGCTTATGTGCTCTGAAGATGATCTTCAAGAGGATGGATTCTCTGAACGCTTCAAGTTTGACTCAACACCTCCAAGAAGGACTATGCTGCGATGAACTCCGTCTCTTGAAGACTCTGAGTTCTCCTCCTCTGCTGCAACAGTGAATGCATGTGTCATCGATGATGAAGACGATGCTACTTCACCACCTTCGGCGCGAATCACCACTGCACCGAGTTCGTCTGCACTGCCAAACAACACCAACGACCCTGCTGCTTCACCTACTTCTCATGGGTACGAGTAGATGCTCTATGTCTTCAAACCTTTTTGGTCCTTACTGACAAAAGGGGGAGAAACATATGAGTTTGATAGTCTTCAAGTGGGTCCATATCGGCGGTGGTTTTATATTTTGCCTAGTGTTTACAACTCTCGCGTTTTGATACATTTGGTTCTTTGAGTTGTAACACTCAAACTCGATGGTCGTCTGCTACTTATTTGCTTTTCTGTGATGCGATGATAAATTCCGCATGTGCAACGATAAATTCTGCACTTAGATCATTTTGCAGACGTCCATTTTTCATTATGCATGTCATTATCTTCACATACTTTTCATGCATGATAAATTGTCATCATAAGTTGAAGAGGATCTCCACAAGTACAACTTGCCATGTGCATTTGCATACCAAAAGCAAATTACTTATATGCACATCTTCAGGGGGAGCAATAACCTATCCTTTACAATTTCACATATTTTATTCCCCGTTGAAAACTTCAACTAGTTTGTCATCAATCACCAAAAAGGGGGAGATTGTAAGTGCATCTAGTGCCACCCCTAGTTGGTTTTGGAGTATTGACGACAAACCTAGTTGAGGGACTAATGTGTTTGTGAGAATTGCAGGATAACACAGGTAGAAGTCCCCCATTGATTCGGTTTTCCTACCAGAGATGACCCCTAAAAATGTATGAAGACATTGAAGTCAGAGGTGGTATGTGAAGACATTCACATTGAAGACTATGATAAGAGAAGACATCGCGTGAAGACTATGGAGCGCGAAGACTTAGCAGTTTCGTTGTTCTATGTTTTTCTTTGTTGAGTCATAGGAACCACCGTACTATTAAGTGGGGTCCAAGAGAACCAGTCAGAATGACTGAAGTGATGCTTAACCAAAATTCTATGTCTTTGAGTGAAGACTATGAGAGCAAATCTTGTCCAGAGTTGGATAAGTCAGCTTTGCTTGTAGCCCAAGTAAAGTTCTCGTGTGTGTTTGAAATCTGACCGTTTGAACACGTGTCAGTTCCTTAGTGACCCAGGGTCATTTCGGACAAATCAGGCCGGGTTGCCTAGTGGCTATAAATAGCCCACCCCCTACAACTATAAATGGTTGGCTGCTCAGAGTTAGAGTACGGCTTTTGTAGTTTGAGAGCAACCCACCTCGAAGCCTTTGAGAGAGAATTCCTTGCGAGGATAAAGCCCTAACCACCCAAAGCCAAAGAGTGTTAGGCATCACTGAAGTCTTCCTGTCTGTGTGATTTGAAGACTTATTACACTTGAGGATTGTGAATCCTCCAGCCGGTTAGGCATCGCGTTCTGAGCATCCAAGAGTCATTGTGGATCGCCGGTGAACGAAGTCTGTGAAGGTTTGGGAGTCTACCTTGAAGACTTACCAGAGTGATTGGGCGAGGTCTGTGTGACCTTAGCTCAAGGGGAATACGGTGAGGACTGCGTGTCCTGAGCTGCGTGTTCAGGACTGGGTGTCCGGGACTGTGTGTCCTCAGGTTTAAATACCTAGCCACCCTAACCAGACATACAGTTGTCACAGCAACTGGAACTGGTCCAACAAATCATTGTCTTCAATGAGTCACTGATTTCATCCTTCCCTTCCCTTTACTTACTGTTGGTCCTTGTGAAGTCATTGCATGATTAAATTATCTTTTGTCTTCACTGAGTGACTGCTTGTTCTGATTGGCTTCACAATATCTTCCTACCTGATCTTTACTGCCTAGCTGCTATTAGTCATTGTGCTTTCACTTCATTGAATACTTGACTATGGTTTGCCTAGTGTAGTCTACCTTCCGCTGCATGGTAATAGGTTTATTTCTATCGTTTGTCTTCGAAACTTCCATGTTTTGAAGAGTTTCATAAAAATCGCCTATTCACACCCCTCTAGTCGATCACTAGCTCTTTCACTAACTCATATTTCTCCCCCTTTGTCATCGAATGACCAAAGGGATCGAAAATAAGGACTAACGCCCCTGAAGATAATCATGTTGATGAAGGAGCGCCAGCGTTGTTGGGGTCGTTTGTTGATGTAGGTGATCAGGTGTAATATAGCAGGGTTTTTGCGCCCAAACTACGGATGTGTCTGTTCTCCACAGGGACTAGGCGATAGTGACTACGCTCGGCTAAAGCTAGGCTAGACAATTTAAGTGACGAATACAGGGAAAATAAACCTAAAGTATCTAATATCGTTTCAGAAAATCGACGACAACGTAAATGAAAATAAGCAAAGGGAGATTCAGATTATATTCTCTGTCTTTTTGGTATATTCATAAAACTTGAGAAACTAAAATACTAACACAAGCTGACATCAATGACAACAGAAGTAAAAGGACATGAATGTAACATGACAAGGACACATATATAACTATCAAACATGAACAGAGGGAAGAAACAAGGTTGTAGGACAGAATATATGTATCATATCAAAGACACACACATATGTATATAAATCGCACACATTTATCTCACAAGAACTTGAACTAATACGTGGACTACAAAACTGAATATATTTCTATAGAAAAGGGAACACACTGTGACAACACATACATGAACTGGAATTAAAATACAAAGGGTGAACATGCATAAGTTCTAACACAACACTAATTACCAAGACAAAATGTTAGACATCCTTTGTCTCGAAAGAAAAGAAATCCACTATTCAGAACATAGAATTCATGACATAATATTTAACAAGTACGAACTGAACAAACTAATTGGTTGCAAACACTTATCAAAATCTGAACCTTACAAGTCCTACACCACTCCTATTACAGAAAATTCAGAGTACAGTAGCAAGAGAAGGGAGAGATTCAAAGATTAATTCCCAGTCATTCTTCAGGCTTGCAGCTGTAGATGGTGTAGGTGATGGAGAAGATCAGCAGGGGCGAGTTGGAGAAGGAGAGGTACAACAGTAGAGGGCAGAGCAGCAGCGAGGTAGGGAGAAGAAAGAGCAGCAGGCTGGGGTTTAGAGAAGATTAGGAGCATCAACTAGAGGCAAAGGAAGAAGAGAGCAGCGACGGGAGAAGAAGGAAACAACAACATGATGAGGGGAGTTGTAGCAGCGTGAGAGATCAGCAAGGGGGCGCGGTAGAAGAAGAGCGGCAACAAAGGGATTGAAGGAGGAGGAGAGAGGTGGAGGAGCAGCGAGGGGAAGAAGAAGGGCAGCAGCGAGGCAGGGGAGGAAGAAGGCAGTGGCAGAAGGCAAGGTCGCGCGGGGCACCAGACCCCTGGTCTAGTAGGGCGCGCGAGCGATGGTGGTGAATGGGTGGCGCTGATGGATGGTGCAGCGGCGCGAGGTGGTGATGGATTGGATGGATGGTGGTATATGGAGGTGCTGGTGGACGGAGGGCGCGGTGGAGCGGTGGCGCGCCCCACACCGGCCTGGCTGTGGCGGCGGCCGAAGGTGGAGAAGGAGACGAGAGGGAGATGTGCCAGGCCCCATTGGATCCCTCCAGCGCCTAGGGATTTTGTTCCCCTCCTCTTATCTGCACTTTATGATTTGGCCATCTTACTTCTCTTCTTTCTTCACAAGAAGATCCTCCTACTTCTTTAGCTTGCCCCTGGTAACTTCTTTTCTTCTCGCACAAGTCCATTCTTCCTCCTCCTCTTCATTCTCTTAGCCACTAGTCTGGATCTTGAAGTTTATAGTGCCTTTGCGCACTTTTCTGCAAAAGAAACACAATGACTAGTAAATGATTCATTATATGATTTTCATGCAAATATTCAACTAAACTTAGGAAGAATAGATGGGCATAACCCAATGAATGGTATAATTGTATGCCAAAATTATATATATGAAATGTGCATATCAAGTTCCCCCACACTTAAATCTTTACTTGTCCTCAAGTAAAGGCAAATGACAAGAGCTAGATGGTGAACAGTGAGCTGACTAGAGAATGTCCCAGTAAAGTAGATCTCCAAACATCGCATGCTTTGGACTTAGCTAGTGAAAATCAATGGTTAAGAGTGCTACAAAGCAATAGGATACTAGTAGACTCGATCATTTTCAACTTTTACAATGATGCAAGAAGATTAGCAGGTTCAAATGCTGATTATGCCAAAGGTTCCTAAAGAGAGCATGATCTTGAGAACAAAAGGAACTTGAATTAAATCTTGTGATCAAATCACTTATTTACTGAAATAAAGCAATGATTATTATTATTAGTCTCACCATAGGAACATACCACCGATCCCGAGAACATGGTATACACCTGGCTCGACCAATTATTGGTATTTTTTTAGTTTGTCTCCCCAAAGGAACATACCACCGATCCCGAGAACATGGTATACACCTGGTTCGACAATTACATTTTTTTAATATAATTAACTCATATCCGATCCAACCAGATTTCACAAGCCACCGATCCAGGGAACATGACATGCTACTGTTAGGTAGATCAGATAATTATACACTATAAGATATGCCTATTTTAATGAACAAACACAAGAATCATCACTCAACCAGGTCTGGTTCACATGCTACCGATCCAGAGAACATATCATGCTAATCCATAGTGGTAAGTGATTGCTCTGAATGGGAACACATTAGGCACAAACTCAGCATCTGACACTTAATGATCTAGGTGTATCGAGGTAAAAGCAAAAAATGATTAAGTTTTCTAGTGTACTAGGGATTTGAGCACTCAAAACTAATAGTTCTCACTAATTTTAGCAAAGCACGCAATATGTAGATCACTAGTTTACATGGCATTCAACAATCGGTTCGCATATTCTCATCAAGCACCATATGTCAAATAAAATTCGGTGGGGCAACATTTAAGAAATGGCTTAATAAGCAACCCAAATAACATTTGATTTCAGCATGTATCAATGGATGATATACTCGGAATGGGTCATGAAACAGCTCACCGGGCTTTGATGATGTAGCACTCTCTTGATCATTCTCTAAGCTGCAGCTCTTCTCCTTTTGCTTCCTCATGGATGGTCCAGCTTCACTCTTCTTCGTGTGTGCCCCCTTGCTTCTCCTCATCCCCATGCTCTGAGTCCACCAGGGTCCCAAGGAATGTCACCTCGAACCTGGTCAACATGTATTGATTCGTGCACAAGCAAAAACCTGAAAAGGCACTCAACCAAAGAGACAATGCAAGTGGTAGGGATAATACCCTCCAAATCATCAATCGAATATCCAATTACATAAGCATAGCTATAAAGCACATGTTTAGGATGGTAGAAATCAGCAAGGTCGACACTAACATGAGGATGAAATTTATCATTAAGCTCAAGACTAGTATGGGAATAATATGTTTCATTAAGCATAGGACTAGCATAAGGAAAATAAGTGTCATCATCGGGAATGAGAGCAATGCCACCAAAAGTGTATGTATGATCATGTCCAAGCAAATAATTTTTCAAATCTAGCTTAATTGATGGTATAACGCAATGCAAAGTAACAACAAAGATCTCATAAGGAAGCATGTCATCAAGAGGATTGGATAAACCTGCTAAATCACGCTCCTATATGACGATGGGCAAATGCATTTCCGGTTCTTCATCTTCAATCACATCAACTTGTTTTGCTTCTTCAAGAGTAATAGACGATGAGTCTTCAACTTGATCACTTTGTTGTTCGAGCTCTGGATCATGTTGTTCCTTGTCTTCAAGTATTTCTTCTTCAATCTGAGGTCTTTCTTCCTCTGGACTCTTACTATCTTGCTCAGCTGGATGTGACGGTATTGGAACCTCACATGTATCAAGGGGAATCTTGGCAACACTCAGCTCAAGGAGGGAGGAGATAGTACTGCCAGCGTTGATGTTCTTCTCAATCTTCCTTACTTCTTCCACTAGCTCTTTTCCACTCTTGATCTTCTTCATTTCCTCTAGTATCACCGGCCTCATTGGATCATCTTCAGCACTCCAAGTGAACTCGAGACTAAGCAATGTGAGCTTGTCTATATCATCAAAATCATCTTGTGTGGGCACTTGTGTTGAAGGTGTTGGTTGACCAAATGGAGGACCATTTAACTCCACTGGCAACATCTCCTGGTGTTGAGGTATATGAGTAGGAGGTGAATAGCATTGTTGTTGCTCTCATCATTGTACCTAAATCCCTGCATTGGATAACTAGAGGCAAACGATGAGATCTCAGGGTTGTTGCTCCTATATGACATATTCGGGTTTTTAGGCCACCCATGTGAGTAATTGCTTTGGTATGAGCTATGCTCTTGAGCGAAGCTCATGCCAAAACAATTTGGAGGGTGAGAGTAACCATGCTGACATTCAGCGGGCGAATGGCCCTGAAATCCACAAATATGGCAGGTAGGAGCAACATAAGGATAGCCTCTAGAATAAGGATCATAAGAGCTAGGCCTATCCTCAAAAACTATTTCTCGCTGCTGAGCTAAATCATCTAATCGATGGGAAATCTTACTTATCAAGTCTTGAATACTTTCCGTGCTGTTTGTAGTGTTGCTCGCAAAAGCATGATGATCTAAATAGTAAGCCATATCTGAGAAGATGCAATAACCTACAGAATGACCAAGCAAAGAAAGAGAAAATAACTTGAACAAGGGTTAGGGGTTAGAGATATATCACATATATATAGCACAAAGGGAAAAACAAGAAAAACCTAGTCTATAGCCTAACACGGTCGCACGACTCTAGTCCCCGGCAACGGCGCCAAAATGATCAGGTGTAATATAGCAGGGTTTTTGCGCCCAAACTACGGATGTGTCATGTTCTCCACAGGGACTAGGTGACAGTGACTATGCTCAGCTAAAGCTAGGCTAGACAATTTAAGTGACGAATACAGGGAAAATAAACCTAAAGTATCTAAGATCGTTTCGGAAAATCGACGACAAAGTAAATGAAAATAAGCAAAGGGAGATTCAGATTATATTCTCTGTCTTTTTGGTATATTCATAAAACTTGAGAAACTAAAATACTAACACAAGCTGACATCAATGACAACAGAAGTAAAAGGACATGAATGTAACATGACAAGGACACATATATAACTATCAAACATGAACAGAGGGAAGAAACAAGGTTGTAGGATAGAATATATGTATCATATCAAAGACACACACATATGTATATAAATCACACACATTTATCTCACAAGAACTTGAACTAATACATCGACTACAAAACTGAATATATTTCTACAGAAAAGGGAACACACTGTGACAACACATACATGAACTGGAATTAAAATACAAAGGGTGAACACGCATAAGTTCTAGCAGAACACTAATTACCAAGACAAAATGTTAGACATCACTTTGTTTCGAAAGAAAAGAAATCCACTATTCAGAACATAGAATTCATGACATGATATTTAACAAGTATGAACTGAACAAACTAATTGGTTTCAAACACTTATCAAAATCTGAACCTTACAAGTCCTACACCACTCCTATTACAGAAAATTTAGAGTACAGTAGCAAGAGAAGGGAGAGATTCAAAGATTAATTCCCAGTCAATCTTCAGGCTTGCAGCTGTAGATGGTGTAGGTGATGGAGAAGATCAGCAGGGGGCGAGTTGGAGAAGGAGAGGTACAATAGCAAAGGGCAGAGCAGCAGCGAGGTAGGGAGAAGAAAGAGCAGCAGGCTGGGGTTTAGAGAAGATTAGGAGCATCAACTAGAGGCAAAGGAAGAAGAGAGCAGCGACAGGAGAAGAAGGAAACAACAACATGATGAGGGGAGGAGTAGCAGCGTGAGAGATCAGCAAGGGGGCGCGGTAGAAGAAGAGCGGAAACAAAGGGATTGAAGGAGGAGGAGAGAGGTGGAGGAGCAGCGAGGGGAAGAAGAAGGGCAGCAGTGAGGCAGGGGAGGAAGAAGGCAGTGGCAGAAGGCAAGGTCGCGCGGGGCACCAGACCCCTGGTCTGGTAGGGCGCGCGAGCGATGGTGGTGAAGGGGTGGCGCTGATGGATGGTGCAGCGGCGCAAGGTGGTGATGGATTGGATGGATGGTGGTATATGGAGGTGCTGGTGGACGGAGGGCGCGGTGGAGCGGTGGCGCGCCCCACGTCAGCCTGGCTGTGGCGGCGGCCGAAGGTGGAGAAGGAGACGAGAGGGGAGATGTGCCAGGCCCCATTGGATCCCTCCAGCGCCTAGGGATTTTGTTCCCCTCCTCTCATCTGCACTTTGTGATTTGGCCATCTTACTTCTCTTCTTTCTTCACAAGAAGATCCTCCTACTTCTTTAGCTTGCCCCTGGTAACTTCTTTTCTTCTCGCACAAGTCCATTCTTCCTCCTCCTCTTCATTCTCTTAGCCACTAGTCCGGATCTTGAAGTTTATAGTGCCTTTGCGCACTTTTCTGCAAAAGAAACACAATGACTAGTAAATGATTCATTATATGATTTTCATACAAATATTCAACTAAACTTAGGAAGAATAGATGGGCATAACCCAATGAATGGTATAATTGTATGCCAAAATTATATATATGAAATGTGCATATCAGTAGGGCCTGCCGCAGTGTCGTCCAAATCTTCATGTTCATCAGTACCGCGCGATGAAGAATATGAGCTGGCCACCAGAGAAGGAACCTTGACCTTCTTGAATTTCTTCGATGGAGATGCAGACCAGTCAAAATCTTCATTAAGACCCATGTTCTTCAGATCTTCTTCACCATACAGATGTGACAGGATTGCCCAGGTGCGACCGAAGACTTGATGGAGGTAGTAGTGGTTTTTCTTCACTGCATTGTGTGTGGCAGTCATGTTGTGAAGAAGTGAACCAAACTGATGCTTAACCCATTTGAGATTTCGATCCACCTTCTGGTGAAGACTAAGCAAAAGTTCACGGTCAGTCATCACACGCGGAGCAGTGGCTTGAGGAGTGGACTTAGGTGCATTGGCAGAGTCATGTGTGGCAGAGTCATCATTGGTGGAATAAGATGCAGCTTTGCGAAACTGACCATCCAATGGACGAATGCCTTCATCAATTACAGCTGGTGCCTTGCCCTTTCCGTCAACTGAGGAATATGTCTGTTTGAGGACTTCAATTGAGGGCAAGTAGCTGAGATGATTCTGGAAATCAGCTTTGTAGTTGAGTGAAGACCTTGTCCTGAGGAATCTCATGATCCAAGGTGCATAAGGATTCAGCTCAAATGGAGACAGTGCAACATTTGCCATAGTCCTCATGAAGAAATCGTGATAATTGACAGGAATGCCATGAACGATGTTGAATACCAGATTCTTCATGATGCCAACAATTTCCTCATCAGATGAGTCGTGGCCTTTGATAGGACTGATTGTCCTCGTAAGAATACGATAGACAGTTCTGGGCACGTACAACAATTCCTTCACGAGGAATTTGGTTCTTGGTGCTTGACCTGGCTTCAAAGGTTTCATCAGCACCTGCATGTAATGATGTGTGAGCTCAGGTTCACTGTAGATGCAACGAGCTTCTTCAAGGGGAGGACTGAGTGGTAGAGCACGAAGCAATTCAGAGGCTGGTGCAGTGTAGTGAGTGTTTTCAGACATCCAGTCCAGCACCCATGAATTCACATCTTCAGCATCTCTGGTGATGTGCAGGGTTGCATAGAATTGAATAATCAGTTCTTCATTCCAATCGTAGATGTCAGAGCAAAAGTTGAGCAGCCCAGCGTCGTGAAGAACACTAAGGACTGGTGCGAAGCACGGCAGAGATTCCATATCCACGTGAGGAATATGCTCATGGTAGAAAATCTTCTCCTTGTTGAACAGCACTAAGGAATAGAAATTGGCATGACTAGCAGTCCAGAAACGCCTCTTCCTAATGCGAGCAGAGTCATATGGGTTGTAATCTTCGAAGAATACGTGCTCGTCGAAAAAATCATCAGCCTTGAACTTTTGCTTGCGTGAGAATGGATCCTTTGGCTTCGGCAGAGGAGTGTCAGTGAGTTGCATCACGACCTCAGGAATCTCAATCGCAGGTTCTTCAGGCTGAGGAATTTCTGGTTCCTCCTCAGTGGCAGTCTGCGTCATTGGTTGTTCAGCAGCAGCAGTTTCTTCAGCGCTAGTGGCTGGAATTTCCTCATGGACAGATGCAGTGGGATGAGTTTCTTCAGAGCCCATGTGAACAGTTTGTGTGGGGGACTGAGGAATTTGTTGTAGAGGAGTGAACATTGGAGAGTTTGGATGCTGACTTTCCCAGAATTCATCACTAATTACGGGTGTGGAGCAGCCAATGTCCACATCATCATCTTCCATTTCTTCAATGCCAGCCTCTTCAGCTGTGAACTGAGGCATAGGCGAGGAGATGAGAGGTCTTGAAAGGATCGCATCCACTTCAATTTCTTCATCCAACGCTTCAGACGAAGTAGCAGAAGGAGTTTCTTCATCAGATCCGCTGGGGATCACATATTCTTCATCAAAAGGAACAAGGTCCTTTGATGGCCTGGTTGAGATGGGAACAGCATCAATCGGATGTGCAAATGAACTTGTCATAGGCTTCATTTTCTTCGGAGCTGAAGAATCTGAAGCAGCTGATGCTTTCCTTTTCTTCACTGCAGCACGCTCTGCAGCCTTGGTCTTCTTCACATCCGACGCAGATGGAAGGATTGGAGTTGAAGTTGGTGCAGGAGCAGCTGAGGAATCTGGTTGATTTTCTTCAGGCACGACTGATGCAGTTGCCCTGAGTTCTTCAGTTTCTTCAGGAACACCACTAGTGGGTGCCCTGGCAATTTCTTCAGCGGCTGGAATGCAGTCATCAGCCCTGGAACTCACATTATCTTCAGCAGCCTGATTGTCATCAGCGGTGCTAGCATTTTCTTTAGTAGGCTGAGCAGATGCTGCAGCCTGAGGAATTTCCTGTTGCGTTGGGGCTGCAACATTGGAAGTGAAGTTATCTGCAAGTTTCACAAAACGAACCTTGGCTCCAAGCCAATCAGCGCGATATGCTTCAAAGTCATCACTGAGTTTCTTAATCTCAATCTGAGTAGTGACAAGTTCTTCAGTTGTCATAGAGACAACGTTTTTCTTCAGATAGTGCTCTTTCTTGTACTGCGCTTTCTTGATCTGCCTGGCCTTCTCAAATTTCCACTTTTCTTCTTGAATGAAGTGGGTCAGCATGTGACTTTTGCCAGGAGTCAGCTTGAAGTCAGGCAAGGGAGTGTTGGGGTTCTTGTGCCAATCATCAATGTAGTCGAGGATCAGCTTGGGATCCAAAAGCAGTGGCACCTCTGATCCTTTGGATCTAGCGGCCCTGACTTGCCTGTCTCTGATGATTTCTGCAAGTTCATCATCATCAGCTTCGTCTTCATCAGACGACACTTGGAAAGCGACTTGCTTCTTTTGAGGACTTGGGCGTGGTCCTCGTCCAGCAGTGGCATTTGTCTTCAGTAGTGAGGGGGCAACTGAGAAACTTGGTGCAACTGAGGAACTAGCTGAGACACCTGAGGCAATGGAGATGCCGGTAGTCCTTTGGCACGAAGCGAGATGCACAGGTGTTGAGGATTTGGTCAGAACAGCTGAAGGCTTTGGCGGAGGAGCTGAGGACTTTGGAGGAATAGGAGCAACATGAGGAATTGACCGTGAGGGTTTTGATGATTCTGGCCGTGAGGGCATTGCTGATGAAGCACTTGGCTTGCGCGCAGGCTTCTTTGACATAGCCTTCTTTGCCTTGACAGCAAAGGCCTCAGCAGAGGCAGCAGCAGCAGCAGAGTCTTCATTAAATTTCCTCACTGCTTCTCTGGCTTTCTTAGCCAGCTTGGCTTGGCGCTTGGCCCATTCATTAGGATAGTCCTCACCGCGCTTGAGGCTGGTGGGATCAGCGATTTGGCCAGGTGCCAATGGTGCTCTTGGGCATGGAGGATTGAGTGCGAATTTCTTCATATACTTAGGAGTGACATATATGTACTCCCTCCATTCTCTTGCCCATCTCCTCTCTATCTTCTGAATGCGTACTTTGCGCTCATTCTTGGTTTCCTCAGTAGGTGTGCAGTACCCAGCATATATGTCATCAAGGATCTCAAACGTTGTATTTACCTCAGGCCTCTTTCCTCTCTTCTGTGTCCTTTTACCATCAGCCATTTTCTTTAGTTGAGGAATTTGAACAATCGAATTCTCTGAAGAAGTATGCAACTTTTCTTCGAGGAATGCTGCAAATGAGTTAAGTTGATGAGAACCTAGTGATTCAGCAGCTGACATGTGTACCTGTGAACAGAGTATAGTTGCGAGGAATTTGGAGAGGTCATATGCGTTCTCAGAAGGTTTTTCAAAATGAGCAGGTTTGAGGAATTTGACCAGATGAGTCTTGAAGATTTTCACTAAGCGTTCTTTGTCTTAGGTTCCAGAGTTGTATAGATCGATGATCCACACAATTGAGGAATCTTGAAGAAAAATGATGCTTAGAGAAACGAATCAAGAACAGATGACTTGTGAGGTGTTCAGTGTGTGAAGATACGAAGAAAAACACTTTTGAAGATTTTGTAGATAATCATTCGAATCAACGAGGGAAGTAAAAAGTTTTATTTACCCTGGATGAAGAACACGACGAACTGGAGTGAGGAGATGTGAAGTTCGTCTGTGCAGATCTTCCACGCCCTAACTTGGCGGAGGAAGACGGCTACGGCGGCGGCGGAGTGAAGATGTCCGCGGTCGGCGACGAGGTCGAGGCAGTGAAGCTCTTCCTCACCGGCGGTGACGAAGTAGCGGCGGTGCTAGGGTTTGAGAAGCTCGAGCTGGAGAGAGAGGTCGAGCGGAGTAAAAGAAGTGAGGAAGGGAAGGAGGGACATTTATAGCCACGATGAAAAACTGCTCGCCCGAAGAAATTGGACGAACGTGCCCCTGACCCTTCTCATTCGCATGATATGTGTCACCCACGTAGTGAGAGGTGGAGATCGTGTTAGATCGTGGGTGAGCAGATAAGTGTATCGTGGGATGCGGAACGGTTTGAGCGGCAAGACCGAAAATTTCGATAAGATAGGTTTAAAGTTCCGTTTGCAATTTCTTCAGCTGACAAGGACACATTGAAGATTTTGAATGAGTTTCAAATAGAACGCACAGGAAGAATTTGTGAACAAATTGGGTTGAGTATAGCATAGAGGGGAAGGGTCCGATCACATTCACTTAGCAGAAAACCAACTTGAAGAAATAGCAATAAGTGAATGCTGTAGAGGACATAAACTCATATATATATATATAGCCAATGAAGAAAAATGTCGGAGCCAGTGAAGACTATGCAAAGTTGAAGAATATGAATAATTTGAGGGATTTCAACTTTTGGTGGTGGCGTGACCCACCGTATAAGAATGATGATTTCAGACATCGCGTACAATTATTGTAGGGTTCTGAGAATTGAATTCTTCGTTAATTTCTTCACACTAAGAGTGTTATTCTTCATTGATTGAAGAAAAACGTTTCTTCATGTGTTGCACATCTAAGTCATCAATTTTGCATAAGTGTTAGGATGAGTGTCCTTTTTAAAGAACATTCGAAGATTCTATGATATTTAGCTCACACCGCAACTTGCTAAATCTCTTCTCATCCAAGGGCTTTGTGAAGATATCGGCTAGCTGTTCTTCAGTCTTCACATGCTCAATAGAAATGTCGCCCTTCAACACATGATCACGAAGAAAATGATGACGAATCTGAATGTGCTTTGTCTTCGAGTGCTGAACTGGGTTTTGAGCAATTTTAATGGCACTCTCATTGTCACAGAAGAGAGGTACAGTCTTCATGTCGACACCGTAGTCCTTGAGAGTTTGCTTTATCCATAGCAATTGGGCATAGCAAGAACCAGCGGCAATGTACTCAGCTTCAGCAGTAGATAGTGATACACAGTTCTGTTTCTTCGAGGACCAACAGACCAAAGATCGTCCGAGGAAATGACATATACCAGATGTTGACTTGCGATCCACACGATCACCAGCATAGTCAGAGTCAGAATATCCAACAAGATCAAAAGCCGAGCCCTTGGGGTACCATAATTCAAGTGTTGGTGTGTGAGCTAGATATCGAAGAATATGCTTCACAGCCTTATGGTGTGATTCCTTCGGTGCAGCTTGAAATCGGGCACACATGCAAACACTAAGCATTATATCTGGCCTAGATGCACATAAGTATAATAAGGAACCTATCATGGAGCGGTATACCTTATGATCGAAGTCAATACCATTTTCATCAGTGCACAGATGGCCATTTGTGGGCATAGGAATTTTGGCGCCTTTTCAATCTTGCATGCCGAATTTCCTCAGTACATCCTTGAGGTATTTCTCCTGAGATATGAATATGCCATTGTGTTGTTGACGAATTTGAAGACCTAAGAAGAATTTCAACTCTCCCATCCTAGACATTTGATATTCTTCACTCATCATATAGGAAAATTCATCACTATAACGTTGGTCAGTACAGCCAAAGATACTATCATCAACATATACTTGGCACACAAACAATTCACCATCATAAGATTTAGTGAAAAGAGTGTTGGGGAATGTAGTAATTTCAAAATTTTCCTACGCACACGCAAGATCATGGTGATGCATAGCAACGAGAGGGGAGAGTGTGATCTACGTACCCTTGTAGACCGACAGCGGAAGCGTTAGCACAACGCGGTTGATGTAGTCGTACGTCTTCACGGCCCGACCGATCAAGCACCGAAACTACGGCACCTCCGAGTTTTAGCACACGTTCAGCTCGATGACGATCCCCGGACTCCGATCCAGCGAAGTGTCGGGGTAGAGTTCTGTCAGCACGACGGCGTGGTGACGATCTTGATGTACTACCATCGCAGGGCTTCGCCTAAGCACCGCTACAATATTATCGAGGATTATGGTGGAAGGGGGCACCGCACACGGCTAAGAATATGATCACGTGGATAAACTTGTGTGTCTAGAGGTGCCCCCTTGCCCCTGTATATAAAGGAGCAAGGGGGGAGGAGGCCGGCCCTAGGGGGCGCGCCAGGGGAGTAGGATTCCTACTCCTAGTTGGAGTAGGTTTCCTCCTTTCCTAGTCCAACTAGGAGAAGGGGGGAAAGGGGGAAGAGGGGAAGGAAGGGAGAGAGGGGCCGCGCCCCAAACCCCTTGTCCAATTCGGACTGGGCTTGGGAGGGGCGCGCGCCACCTCCTGGTCCTTCCCACTAAGGCCCATTAAGGCCCATTGCTTCTTCCTCGTATTCCCGCCCGAATCACTCGGAACCTTTCTGATGTCCGAATATAGTCGTCCAATATATCGATCTTTACGTCTTGACCATTTCGAGACTCCTCGTCATGTCCCCGATCTCATCCGGGACTCCGAACTCCTTCAGTACATCAAAACTTATAAACTCATAATATAACTATCATCGAAACCTTAAGTGTGCGGACCCTACGGGTTCGAGAACAATGTAGACATGATCGAGACATGTCTCCGGTCAATAACCAATAGCGGAACCTGGATGCTCATATTGGCTCCCACATATTCTACGAAGATCTTTATCGGTCAGACCGCATAACAACATACGGTGTTCCCTTTGTCATCGGTATGTTACTTGCCCGAGATTCGATCGTCGGCATCTCAATACCTAGTTCAATGTCGTTACCGGCAAGTCTCTTTACTCATTCCGTAATACATCATCTCGCAACCAACTCATTAGTTGCAATGCTTGCAAGGCTTGAGTGATGTGCATTATCGAGAGGGCCCAGAGATACCTCTCCGACAATCGGAGTGACAAATCCTAATCTCGAAATACGCCAACCCAACAAGTACCTTCGGAGACACTTGTAGAGCACCTTTATAATCACCCAGTTACGTTGTGACGTTTGGTAGCACACAAAGTATTCCTCCAGTAAACAGGAGTTGCATAATCTCATAGTCATAGGAACATGTATAAGTCATGAAGAAAGCAATAGCAACAAACTAAACGATCAAGTGCTATGCTAATGGAATGGGTCAAGTCAATCACATCATTCTCCTAATGATGTGATCCCGTTAATCAAATGACAACTCATATCTATGGTTAGGAAACATAACCATCTTTGATCAACGAGCTAGTCAAGTAGAGGCATACTAGTGACACTCTGTTTGTCTATGTATTCACACATGTATTACGTTTCCGGTTAATACAATTCTAGCATGAATAATAAACATTTATCATGATATAAGGAAATAAATAATAACTTTATTATTGCCTGTAGGGCATATTTCCTTCAGTCTCCCACTTGCACTAGAGTTAATAATCTAGTTCACATCGCCATGTGATTTAATACCAATAGTTCACATCACCATGTGATTAACACCCATAGTTCACATAGACATGTGACCAACACCCAAAGGGTTTACTAGAGTCAATAATCTAGTTCACATCGCTATGTGATTAACACCCAAAGAGTACTAAGGTGTGATCATGTTTAGCTTGTGAGAGAAGTTTAGTCAACGGGTCTGCCACATTCAGTTCCGTAAGTATTTTGCAAATTTCTATGTCAACAATGCTCTGCACAGAGCTACTCTATCTAATTGCTCCCACTTTCAATATGTATCCAGATTGATATTTAGAGTCATCTGGATCAGTGTCAAAATTTGCATCGACGTAACCCTTTACGACGAACCTTTTGTCACTTCCATAATCGAGAAACATATCCTTATTCCACTAAGGATAATTTTGACCAATGTCCAGTGATCTACTCCTAGATCACTATTGTACTCCTTTTCCAAACTCAGGGCAGGGTATACAATAGGTCTGGTACATAGCATGGCATACTTTATAGAACCTATGGCTGAGGCGTAGGGAATGACTTTCATTCTCTCCCTATCTTCTGTCGTGGTCGGGTTTTGAGTTTTACTCAACTTCACACCTTGTAACACAGGCAAGAACTCCTTCTTTGACTGTTCCATTTTGAACTACTTCAATATCTTGTCAAGGTATGTACTCATTGAAAAACTTATCAAGCGTCTTGATCTATCTCTATAGATCTTGATGCTCAATATGTAAGCAGCTTCACCGAGGTCTTTCTTTGAAAAACTCCTTTCAAACATTCCTTTATGCTTTGCAGAATAATTCTACATTATCTTCGATCAACAATATGTCATTCACATATACTTATCAGAAATGTTGTAATGCTCCCACTCACTTTCTTGTAAATACAGGCTTCACCGCAAGTCTGTATAAAACTATATGCTTTGATCAACTTATCAAAGCGTATATTCCAACTCCGAGATGCTTGCACCAGTCCATAGATGGATCGCTGGAGCTTGCATATTTTGTTAGTACCTTTAGGATTGACAAAACCTTCTGGTTGCATCATATACAACTCTTATTTAATAAATCCATTAAGGAATGCAGTTTTGTGTATCCACTTGCCAGATTTCATAAAATGCGGTAATTGCTAACATGATTCGGACAGACTTAAGCATAGATACGAGTGAGAAACTCTCATCGTAGTCAACACCTTGAACTTGTCGAAAACTTTTTTTGACAATTCTAGCTTGGTAGATAGTGACACTACTATCAGCGTCCGTCTTCCTCTTGAAGATCCATTTAATATCAATGGCTCGCTGATCAATGGGCAAGTCAATCAAAGTCAATACTTTGTTCTCATACATGGATCTCATCTCAGATTTCATGGCCTCAAGCCATTTCGCGGAATCTAGGCTCATCACCGCTTCCTCATAGTTCATAGGCTCGTCATGGTCAAGTAACATGACCTCTAGAACAGGATTACCGTACCACTTTGGTGCGGATATTACTCTGGTTTACCTACGAGGTTCGGTAGTAACTTGATCTGAAGTTACATGATCATCATCATTAGCTTCCTCACTAATTGGTGTAGTAGTCACAGGAACAGATTTCTGTGATGAACTACTTTCCAATAAGGGAGCAGGTACAGTTACCTCATCAAATTCTACTTTCCTCCCACTCACTTCTTTCGAGAGAAACTCCTTCTCTAGAAAGGATCCATTCTCAGCAACGAATATCTTGCCTTCGGATCTGTGATAGAAGGTGTACCCAACATTTTCTTTTGGGTATCCTATGAAGACACACTTCTCCGATTTGGGTTTGAGCTTATCAGGTTGAAACTTTTTCACATAAGCATTGCAACCTCAAACTTTAAGAAACGACAGCTTAGGTTTCTTGCCAAACCATAGTTCATACGGTGTCGTCTCAACGGATTTAGATGGTGACTTAGATGGTGCCCTTTTAAACGTGAATGCAGCTGTCTTTAATGCATAACCCCAAAACGATGTTGGTAAATCTGTAAGAAACATCATAGATTGCACTATATCCAATAAAGTACGGTTATGACATTCGGACACACCATTATGCTGTGGTGTTCCAGGTGGCACGAATTTGTGAAACTATTCCACATAGTTTTAATTGAAGACCAAACTCGTAACTCAAATATTTGTCTCTGCGATCAGATCGTAGAAACCATATTTTTCTTTTTACGATGATTTTCCACTTCACTCTGAAATTCTTTGAATTTTTCAAATGTTTCAGACTTATGTTTCATCAAGTAGATATACCCATATCTACTCAAATCATATGTGAAGGTCAGAAAATAACGATACCCGCCACGAGCTTCAACACTCATCGGCTCGCATACATCAATATGTATTATTTCCAGTAAGTCCGTTGCTCGCTCCATTGTTCCGGAGAATGGAGTCTTTAGTCATCTTGCCCATAAGGCATGGTTCGCAAGCACCAAGTGATTCATAATCAAGTGATTCCAAAATCCCATCACCATGGAGTTTCTTCATGCGCTTTAACCAATATGACCTAAACAGCAATGCCACAAATAAGTTGCACTATCATTATTAACTTCGCATCTTTTGGTTTCAATATTATGAATATGTGTATCACTACGATCGAGATCCAATGAACTATTTTCGTTGGGTGTGTAACCATATAAGGTTTTATTCATGTAAACAGAACAACAATTTATTCTCTTACTTAAATGAATAACTGTATTACAATAAACATGATCAAATCATATTCATGCTCAACGCAAACACCAAATAACACTTATTTAGGTTCAACATTAATCCCGAAAGTATAGGGAGTGTGCGATGATGATCATATCAATCTTGGAACCACTTCCAACACACATCGTCATTTCACCCTTAACTAGTCTCTGTTTATTCTGCAACTCCCGTTTCGAGTTACTAATCTTACAAACTGAACTAGTATCAAATACTGAGGGGTTGCTATAAACACTAGTAAAGTACACATCAATAACATGTATATCAAATATACTTATGTTCATTTTTTCATCCTTCTTATCCGCCAATCACTTGGGGTAGTTCCGCTTCCAGTGACCAATCCCTTTGCACTAGAAGCACTTAGTCTCAGGCTTAGGACCAGACTTGGGCTTCTTCACTTGAGCAGCAACTTGCTTGTTGTTCTTCTTGAAGTTCCCCTTCTTCCCTCTGCCCTTTTCTTGAAACTAGTGGTCTTGTCTACCATAAACACTTGATGTTTTTCTCAATTTCTACCTTCCTCAATTTCAGCATTACGAAGAGCTTGGGAAACGTTTCCGTTATCCCTTGCATATCATAGTTCATCACGAAGTTCTACTAACTTGGTGATGGTGACTAGAGAATTCTGTCAATCACTATTTTATCTGGAAGATTAACTCCCACTTGATTCAAGCAATTGTAGTACCCAGACAATCTGAGCACATGCTCACTAGTTGAGCGATTCTCCTCCATCTTTTAGCTATAGAACTTGTTGGAGACTTCATATCTCTCAACTCAGGTATTTTCTTGAAATATTAACTTCAACTCCTAGAACATCTCATATGGTCCATGACGTTCAAAACGTCTTTGAAGTCCCGATTCTAAGCCGTTAAGCATGGTGCACTAAACTATCAAGTAGTCATCATATTGAGCTAGCCAAACGTTCATAACGTCTACATATGCTCCTGCAATAGGTCTGTCACCTAGCGGTGCATCAAGGACATAATTCTTCTGTGCAGCAATGAGGATAAACCTCAGATCATGGATCCAATCCGCATCATTGCTACTAACATCTTTCAACACAATTTTCTCTAGGAACATATCAAAATAAACATATGAAAGCAACAACGCGAGGTATTGATCTACAATATAGATATGCTAATACTACCAGGACTAAGTTCATGATAAATTAAAGTTCAATTAATCATATTACTTAAGAACTCCCACTTAGACAGACATCCCTCTAATCTTCTAAGTGATCACGTGATCCATATCAACTAAACCATGTCCGATCATCACGTGAGATGGAGTAGTTTCAATGGTGAACATCACTATGTTGATCATATCTACTATATGATTCACGCTCGACCTTTCGGTCTCCGTGTTCCGAGGCCATATCTGTTATATGCTAGGCTCGTCAAGTTTAACCTGAGTATTCCGCGTGTGCAACTGTTTTGCACCCGTTGTATTTGAACGTAGAGCCTATCACACCCGATCATCACGTGGTGTCTTAGCACGAAGAACTTTCACAATGGTGCATACTCAAGGAGAACACTTGTCCCTTGATAATTAGTGAGAGATCATCTTATAAAGCTACCGTCGAACTAAGCAAAATAAGATGTATAAAAGATAAACATCACATGCAATCAAAATATGTGACATGATATGGCCATCATCATCTTGTGCTTTTGATATCCATCTCCAAAGCATCGTCATGATCTCCATCGTCACCAGCATGACACCATGATCTCCATCATCTTGATCTATATTAATGTGTCATTACATGGTTGTCTCGCCAACAATTGCTCTTGCAACTATTGCTATCACATAGCGATAAAGTAAAGCAATTATTTGGCGCTTGCATCTTATGCAATAGAGAGACAACCATAAGGCTTTTGCCTGTTGCCGATAACTTCAACAAAACATGATCATCTCATACAACAACTTATATCTCATCATGTCTTGACCATATCACATCACAACATGCCCTGCAAAAACAAGTTAGACGTCCTCTACTTTGTTGTTGCAAGTTTTACGTGGCTGCTACGGGCTGAGCAAGAACCATTCTTACCTATGCATCAAAACCACAACGGTAGTTTGTCAAGTTGGTGCTGTTTTAACCTTCGCAAGGACCGGGCGTAGCCACACTCGGTTCAACTAAAGTTGGAGAAACTGACACCCGCTAGTCACCTGTGTGCAAAGCACGTCGGTAGAACCAGTCTCGCGTACGAGTACGCGTAATGTCGGTCCGGGCCGCTTCATCCAACAATACCGCCGAACCAAAGTATGACATGCTAGTAAGCACTATGACTTATATCGCCTACAACTCACTTGTGTTCTACTCGTGCACAACATCAACGCATAAAACCTAGGCTCGGATGCCACTGTTGGGGAACGTAGTAATTTCAAAATTTTCCTACGCACACGCAAGATCATGGTGATGCATATCAACGAGAGGGGAGAGTGTGATCTACGTACCCTTGTAGACCGATAGCGGAAGTGTTAGCACAAGGCGGTTGATGTAGTCGTACGTCTTCACGGCCCGGCCGATCAAGCACCGAAATTACAGCACCTGCGAGTTTTAGCACACATTTAGCTCGATGACGATCCCCGGACTCCGATCCAGCAAAGTGTCGGGGTAGAGTTCCATCAGCACGACGGCGTGGTGATGATCTTGATGTACTACCGTCGCAGGGCTTCGCCTAAGCACCGCTACAATATTATCGAGGATTATGGTGGAAGGGGGCACCGCACACGGCTAAGAATATGATCACGTGGATCAACTTGTGTGTCTAGAGGTGCCCCCTTGCCCCCGTATATAAAGGAGCAAGGGGGAAGGAGGCCAGCCCTAGGGGGGCGTGCCAGGGGAGTAGGATTCCTACTCCTAGTTGGAGTAGGTTTCCTCCTTTCCTAGTCCAACTAGGAGAAGGGGGGAAAGGGGGGAAGAGGGGAAGGAAGGGAGAGAGGCGCCGCGCCCCAAACCCCTTGTGCAATTCGGACTGGGCTTGGGAGGGGCGCGCGCCACCTCCTGGTCCTTCCCACTAAGGCCCATTGCTTCTTCCTCGTATTCCCGTAACTCTCCGGTACTCCGAAAAATACCCGAATCACTCAGAACCTTTCCGATGTCCGAATATAGTCGTCCAATATATCGATCTTTATATCTCGACCATTTCGAGACTCCTCGTCATGTCCCCGATCTCATCCGGGACTCCGAACTCCTTCGGTACATCAAAACTTATAAACTCATAATATAACTATCATCGAAACCTTAAGTGTGCGGACCCTACGGGTTCGAGAACAATGTAGACATGACCGAGACATGTCTCCGGTCAATAACCAATAGCGGAACCTAGATGCTCATATTGTCTCCCACATATTCTACGAAGATCTTTATCGGTCAGACCGCATAACAACATACGGTGTTCCCTTTGTCATCGGTATGTTACTTGCCCGAGATTCGATCGTCGGCATCTCAATACCTAGTTCAATCTCGTTACCAGCAAGTCTCTTTACTCGTTCCGTAATATATCATCTCGCAACCAACTCATTAGTTGCAATGCTTGCAAGGCTTGAGTGATGTGCATTACCGAGAGGGCCCAGAGATACCTCTCCGACAATCGGAGTGACAAATCCTAATCTCGAAATACGCCAACCCAACAAGTACCTTCGGAGACACCTATAGAGCACCTTTATAATCACCCAGTTACGTTGTGACGTTTGGTAGCATACAAAGTGTTCCTCCAGCAAACGGGAGTTACATAATCTCATAGTCATAGGAACATGTATAAGTCATGAAGAAAGCAATAGCAACATACTAAACGATCAAGTGCTATGCTAACGGAATGGGTCAAGTCAATCACATCATTCTCCTAATGATGTGATCCCGTTAATCAAATGACAACTCATGTCTATGGTTAGGAAACATAACCTCTTTGATCAACGAGCTAGTCAAGTAGAGGCATACTAGTGACACTATGTTTGTCTATGTATTCACACATGTATTATGTTTCTGGTTAATACAATTCTAGCATGAATAATAAACATTTATCATGATATAAGGAAATAAATAATAACTTTATTATTGCCTCTAGGGCATATTTCCTTCAAAGAGTAGGGTCGAGTGAACCGGGTTTGAAGCCTTTCTTGATGAAGAGTTCCTTCAAGGTATCATACCAAGCCCGTGGGGCCTGCTTGAGGCCATAGAGGGCCTTGTTGAGTCTGAAGACTTTGTTAGGATTCTTTGGATCTTCGAAACCTAGGGGTTGAGCAACATACACTTCTTCCTCAAGCTTACCATTGAGGAATGCACTTTTCACATCCATTTGATATAGAGTGATATCATGATGGTTAGCATAAGCAAGTAATATGCGAATAGCTTCAAGTCTAGCAACAGGTGCAAAAGTTTCATCGAAATCAATTCCTTCAACCTGTGTGTAGCCTTGAGCTACAAGTCGTGCCTTATTCCTCACCACAAGGCCATTTTCATCTTGTTTATTGCGGTAGATCCACTTTGTGCCGATGATATTGTGCTTGCGAGGATCTGGATGTTTGACCAGTTCCCAGACATTGTTGAGCTCGGACTGATGTAATTCTTCTTGCATGGCCTGAATTCACTCAGGCTCCAAAAATGCTTCATCTACCTTAGTGGGATCTGTAATAGAGACAAAAGCATACTACCCACAAAAGTTAGACAAATGTGAAGCTTTTGAGCGTGTGAGAGGACCTGACGCTTTGATGTCATTGATGATCTTTTCAACTTGCACTTCTTTTGCAATGCGAGGATGAGCTGGTTGTCGTTCAAGAGTTTGATCAGTGTTTTCTTCAGCACCATTTTCTTCAGCATTTTCTTCAGGTGCATTAGCTCGACGTTCTTCATGTTCTGGAATGAATTCTTCAGCAGATTCTTCAGTAGGAATGACATCCTCAGTAGCCTTGAACTTGATAGTTTCCTCAGGTGCTGGTTCATCTATCACAGTAGGTAGGTGCTCTCTTTGCGAGCCATTAGTTTCATCAAACCGCACATCTACAGTTTCAACAACTTTGTGAAGAACGTTGTTGAAGACTCTGTAGGTGTGCGAGTCCTCTCCGTAACCAAGCATAAAACCTTCATGTGCTTTTGGTGCAAATTTTGAGTTGTGATGAGGATCTCTAATCCAACATTTAGCACCGAAGACTTTGAAATAACTTACATTGGGTTTCTTATCAGTGAGGAGTTCATAGGCAGTCTTTTTGAAGAATTTGTGAAGATATACTCTGTTGATGATGTGGCACGCCGTATCAATTGCCTCAGTCCAGAAATGACGAGGCGTTTTGTATTCATCAAGCATAGTGCGAGCCATCTCAGCAAGAGTCCTGTTCTTGCGCTCCATGACGCCGTTCTGCTGAGGAGTGTAAGGAGCAGATAACTCATGAGTGATACCAAGTTCATCAAGATAGTCATCGAGACCAGAATTCTTGAACTTAGTGCCATTGTCACTTCTGATATGCTTGATCTTCACACCAAAGTTGGTTGAAGCCCTCGAGGAAAATCGTTTGAAGACTTCCTGCACTTCATGTTTGTAAGTAACAAGGTGTACCCATGTGTAACGAGAATAATCATCAACAATAACGAAGCCATATTGAGATGCTTCATTTGAAATAGCAGAATAATGATTAGGACCAAAGAGATCCATGTGAAGCAATTCAAATGGGCGAGTGGTGGTCATGATAGTCTTCGCTGGATGCTTGGCCTTGGTCATCTTCCCGGCGTCACAGGCTCCGCATAGGTGATCCTTAAGGAATTTAACATTCTCGATGCCAATGACATGCTTCTTCTTCGCAAGTGTAACACCCTCGATGCGACTATAGCTCCCACGTGTTGAGGCACGACTTAGAGACATAATCGCATTGAAGGCATATGTCGCAAGTTAGGCAATCTTCACAACATCCCATGTAATATAATGATAAAAGGGGAGATAACATAGTTGGCTTACACTCGCCACGTCAATCAAGTACATAAATAACATTACATCATTCAAACACTCATGGCCCGACTACGGCGCCAAAATAAAGAAACCCAACATGCGACACGGTCCCAATCACCCCCAACTGGGCACCACTATTGATCATCGGGAAAGGAAACGTAGAATCGTTGAGAGTCTTCGTCGAACTCCCACTTGAGCTCATACGCGTCACCTGGAGCAGAATCATCAGGCCCTACATCTGGTGTAATAGTAATCTATGAGCCACAGGGACTCAGCAATCTCGCACCCTCGCGATCAAGACTATTCAAGCTTATAGGTATGGCAAGGTAAAAATATGAGTGGAGCTGCAGCAAGCGACTAGCAAGTATGGTGGCTAACTTATCCGCAAAAGAGAGCGAGAAGAGGAGGCAAAGCACGAGCGAGAAACTAGAGAGCAACCTGCGCAAACATTACTCCAACATCGTGTCCACTTCCCGGACTCCGCCGAGAAGAGACCATCACGGAACACACACGGTTGATTCATTTTAATTAAATTAAGGTTCAAGTTATCTACAACCGGACATTAACAAATTCCCATCTGCCCATAACCGCGGGCACGGCTTTTGAAACTTCAATCCCTGTAGGGGAGTCCCAACTTAGCCCATGACAAGCTCTCACGGTCAACGAAGGAATAGACCTCCTCCCAAGATGTTCCAATCAGACTCGGTATCTCGGTAACTCAAGACACTTCGACAGGTTAAAACAAGACCAGCAACACTGCCCGAATGTGCCAACAAATCCCGATAGGAGCTGCACATATCTCTTTCTCAGGGCACACTCAGATGAGCAAGACGTCGGGTAGGCCAGCCCAGAGTTGCCCTTGGTAGCCCCGTACATCGCTCTGTTGGACCAACACTCAGAGGAGCACTGGCCCGGGGGGGTTAAAATAAGATGACCCTTGAGTCTACAGAACCCAAGGGAAAGAAAAGGCTAGGTGGCGAATGGTAAGACCAATGTTGGGCATTGCTGGAAAAGCTTTAATCAAGGCGAACTATCAAGGGGTTCCCATTATAACCCAACCGCGTAAGGAACGCAAAATCCGGGAACATAACACCGATATGACGGAAACTAGGGCGGCAAGAGTGGAACAAAACACTAGGCGAGAGGCCGAGCTTTCCACCCTTTACCAAGTATATAGATGCATTAAGATAACATGGCAATATAATGATATCCCAACAAGTAAATAAAAGATGTTCCAACAAGGAACGGCCTCCAATCTTCACTTGCAACTAGCAACGCTATAAGAGGGGCTGCGCAAAGCGGTAACATAGCCAATCAACGGTTTGCTAGGACAATGGTGGGTTAGAGGTTCAACATGGCAATTTAGGAGGCTTTCAAGCAAGTGGTAGGCATCGTAGCAATGGCATAGCAAAAGAGCGAGTAAACTAGCATAGCAAAGATAGTAGTGATTTCAAGGGTATGATCATCTTGCCTGCGCAGTTGTCAGAATTGACTGGATCCTCACAAGCAAACTCAACGGGCTCCTCGATAGCAAACTCGTCTCCCGGCTCTACCCAAACAAGACAAATAAGCAACAAGGACACAATCAACCACGTGCAAGGATCAAGCGATATGATGCAATGATGATATGCTATACGGGATGCGATGCGGGATGCAAAATGCAAGATATGACAAGAAATGCATGAACCTGGCCTCAACATGGAATTCCAAGTGTGCCACTGGAAAGATGAGATTAAATCGCTTGAAAACGATATAAAGAACGCCGGAATCGGAGTTACGGTTTCGAAATGGCAAGCGATTCAAAATTGACACCGGTCTGCGATTTACAGCAAGTAGGCATATAAATGCAATGAGATGAACATGCTACAGCCACCAAACATGACAACAAAATACATGGCAGGGATGCACACAAGATGCTTAACAAAAGTCTAGCACTGAGCTACGGCCAAATCATCCATTATGAGGTTCAAACAAGCATGGCAAAAACGCAAATGCAAAACAGATCTCAGACTTAGTGAAATTAACACTTGTCTGAAATTTCAGATCATGAAGCCCTCTTCGGAGCAACAAAACAACATGCTACAGGACCTGAACATGACAAAGAAAGACATGGCATGGAGCTACTCAACAATCTTAACAAAAGTCCCTTAGTGACCTTGAGCCAAAAGGGATCACAAAATATACTAACAAGCACACGAACATAGCAAAAACACAATCAGTTTTCAGACTTAGTGAAAACTGGGACATGCTGAAATATAACTCACGAAGGCATGTTTACGAGCTCGATGCACTCACCACGGTGCAAGTCATGGCAAGACAAGCATACATCTCTTAAGAAGGCACAAAATACAAGGTAGACATGGCAAAAAAATGGCATAGCTTGCACGGATCAACGACAATAACATCGGCAAAATCGCAAACAAGTTGACGATCTGCCCAGATTCGCAACGAAGCAAAAGTAGAGCTCGAATGACTCAAGCTAGGGTGCTCCATAATTTCAAACAAAGATATGGATGGATAGAGCACTATAAGGTTAACAAAACTCCCTTACTGATCATCCTCAAAAGAGGCACGGATCACTAGGAAATAGCATGAATATATGGCATCGTGAGCTAAATAATCCCAGACTTAGTGAAAACTAAAGTCCCAGAAAACAGATTTACCGGGTGCCTCACTTTGCAAGCTTGCACAAGTCACCACACACATAACAAAAATGCATGGGTTGCACCTCTGGAAAGAAGACAAAATCCTTAACAAAACATCTATAGGACTCATGGGCATATCATGCATACAATAATCATGGCAAAAATAACAAAAGTCTAATATGAACTAGCAGATCTGACAAATAACTCACGAAGCCTCCTTCTAACGGCATTTCGAGCATCAAGATTAACTCAAATGAAAATGATGCAATGGAATGAAATGATGTACCCGTCGAGGCGAACATTTGGATATACTATATGTCCAAAACGGAGCTACGGATGCGGAGATACAGCCAGTCAAAGTAGGCATAAAAAATTAAGGTTCGGAGGGAAAAAGTCAACCGAGGAGTAAATCTCAGATCTGGATCGGGCGCAGTTCCCGAGGATCGCCGGAGTCGTGCACTGTTCACCGCCGGAGTGTGGAAGTCGAGGTCGCCGACCGGGGACGGCGGTGGTGGTCGGCGGAGCGGGGCCCAGCCGGAGTTGGGCGGTGTCGGCAGCGGTGGCGCTCGAG